>NC_071295.1:3964393-4267424 GCF_027563975.2 Plodia interpunctella
ATTTATGGTGCTCGCACCAAATAGCAAACTCATCTGTATCACTCATTGCTCGCGGTTGTTCTCATTCCGATATTATTTCCAACGGAAATACATTTATATATACATTTATTCGTAGATGAATAATTTGATTCGACTTGAAACGTCTCGTCTCTATTACATATCAGTTTCCAATTAACTGTACTTAAATATATTTTGTGGAGTTTCTAAACTTCTAGACAATAAAATCAATTCAATATATATTTAGGATCCGAACTAACGATGGCACTATAAACAGAGCGAGCTAAATAGAACTGTCTTCATATATATGTCGCAGCCAACTAGTTAAAATAGCCGTTCAATGAAATAGCTAGCCCTTTGATTGAACAACGCCATTCAATCACACGTCTAGTTTTTTAATTGAATATTTGAGGCGTTCAACAAAACGTTCAACACTACAGCTGATATAAAGTCGCCGCCTAATTGAATTAGTTTTATTTAAAGAGTTCGGGTTAGTGGCCCTTAATTGAGAGGATCCTCAATTTGAAGGTTTATATCTACTTTTTATTCCGCTATCACTATCAAAATACCAGTGTCGGAAGTCTTAGGAAAGTAATATCGAAACTGTAAAATCATCCTATAATATTTTATTCAGTACGTAGTAAATATTATTATGTTACAATTACACAGCTATGAACAGAGCATTATTATGAATTTAATACGTCAAACAACTATGTACTAGGATAAGATAATATTTACAATATTAAGTCGAAAACTGCTTTTAAATAATTAGTGATATTACCAGATATAACTTAACTACTACATACAAGCTTATGACACTATAGGAATTTAACAAGATCGTAGAACTTCCGAAACGTACACTTATCACAGTTTAATAATATACAAATACCTCACACTGCTCTTGGTCAAAGTTCTCTTTCTTCACTCTCATACCATGAGTCAAAACATTATTATATAGTTCTTACATTAATCATATACATTCGTTTTTGAAGCGAAGTTATACATATTACATACAAACACGTATTATCGTCTAAGTATATGGCAATACTGAGGAACTTAGTATACCTATGTAAAGAAGAAAGTGCAACTCAAAATGTACAAATTAATGCACATTATGTATTCAATTTAGGAACGCGTTTGATACCAATCTTTAACCAACATCATAGTAGAGACGGAACACTATATTTCTGCTAGAAAATCATCATAACTATACCTATATTTTCAAATTATTTCGTATGTTTTTATGATTATTTTTATTTTAGTTAATTGAAATTGTTGTTCTACAGCTGTCAGAAAGACGAACAATGTCCCCAAAATGGCAGAGTCTCGTCGTTTCTGTCGTTTGTCAGATTATCGTCTAGTTATCACGTTAAGTAGCAAACAAGTGAAATGCTTGTTTTGTTCAACACAGAAACTAATACGGGGTATTGTCCATATTTTCAGGCTGCTATAGAAACACACATTAGTTTACTGTTGTATCATCGGCTAGGTGTCTGCGGAGGCAGCGGGCTGCGGCGGGGGCGGGGAGGGCGCGCGGGCTGCGGCGAGTGCGGCGGCGTGACGGCGAGCCTTGAGGCGGAGGTCGGCTATGGAGGACGAGCGGCAGCGCGCAGCAAGAGCGGCCAGACCGGCGTACGGCGGACACAGCGCAGCCGCCGCCGCGGCCGCTGCACTCGCATACTGATCACAAAATTAATTATATGTAATTGTCACTGTTGGGTGGCATGACTTTCTTTAAGGGTGAATCCTTTCCACCAAATTCTTATTGGCCGTGTGGAAGAGAACAAGCCATGATTCATCATGGCCTGTTTTCCTTATCTTAGTAAGAAGACATACCTGATGTGCAGCAGCGGACAAAAGAGCAGAGTCGAAGGGGGCGAAGGCGGCGGGGGGTGGGTGCGGCGTCAGCGCAGGCATTGGCGGAGGTGGCGGCGGCGCGCGGGGGACGGCGGTCAGCCGCGGTACTGACACGTACGGCGCCACGCGACAGGGCTCCAGAGGCGTGCCACCGCCGCTTACCAGCAAACCTAAAAAATAAACAAATGGAAATGGACACTCCACGTCCCACGTCTCCAGTCCACTAAACCAGCATACGCTGTTATCGTGGGAGAAGCACATACCATACAAAGAACCGCAGATATCTGTGAAAACAAAAAATTTGCTCGTGCTGTACGATTCGAACTCATGTAGAATCTCCAGATGACATAACGCTGCGGGGGTTGTCAAATCAACCCACAAGAATAAGCGAATAATAAATTAGTCTTAATTTATGTTGGTTTCTTCTTCTTCTGGGAGATGACCGGAGCTCCAGGACGAAAAGGAACTTATTAAATATCTATCTATTTCATATAAACAAGATAATTTGATATATAATAAAAAATAAGGCATCGGAAACTGAACTCTTATATAGCCTTTTTGAATTTTTTATTGTTCCAGATGTGTTCATGTTCACCTTTGCCTAGAATATTTAATACATATAATTTAGGTCATGAACAGTACGATTTTATAACTCGTAGCACCCGCTACACTGTGTCGTAGCCGGCTCTATCCTACGATTGGCTACGCCGTAGAATGTCGTAGCACTCGTAGGTGATCCCATTACTTTTCAAATCGTAACCGCAAAATATAACCGGGTAGCAAGAAATAATAAAGCAATACATAGTTAAATAGGACTAACGTTAAAACAAATTGGTTTCCAATACTACAAGCCGCGACAGACGTAGATAAACGACAATCCTCCGAACCAAAGAACTAATTAAATTGATATTTAAGTAAAGCATAATCCCTCGTAAATTAACTGGCTCGTTGTTTATGGCCCCGGGCCAAGTGGCCAATTAATAAATTAACGGGATCTCCCGACTTAAGGCGCTCGGGCTCCGTCGAAGGATTCATTAATTTAATTATTTTCACCTTAAGCAATTACCCGTTATAGATGTATTAGAGTCGAAATAATTGCTCTTGTTTTCATGAAATTGAATTTTACGACGGTTTCAGCACTTTTGAATGAGATTTTGGGTTTTATATTTTGTAATTAATGGATATAGATTGCTTAATGATATATATTAATTATGGTCATAGGAACTTTATATATCTGCGGTGAAATCATGCATTCGCATGGTTAAAAACGTTGTTTATTTTCTGGTAGATTTTTCTACTTTCAACCATTGTGTGTAAAAAATAAACGAATAAAAAAAGTCTGTGTTAATGAATAAAACAGCTGGTTACGTTAACTTTCAGGATTAAAATTAGTATTTATTATTTGCAATGTTTTATTTGATTAGAAATGGCGAACGTGAAGTAATAAACACAAGCGCCGCCGTACGGGCAGAGCCGAGTGGGCTGCGCTCAGTAAATCAGGGGCGCTCCGGTCGTCGTCCGTATTATCAAAATGTATGCTCCCCGCGCGTATGAGTTATTTCCATATTTGACACTGAATTACTTTCGAGAAGTGCCGACATAAAGCACGTCCGGCACCCCCCCTCGCCCCACACAGACCGCCATGCATTTATTTGATTAACTTAGAGTTGTTTAATTTAATCGAATTAGAAGTAAGCCGGCCCGGGCCCTCCGCTCGCTTATTTTAAAGCGTCCCGAACATCTTTACAGCGGTTTCTGCGCAATAAAATATCGCCACCCTCCTCGTGCGCGAATAACTTTACAATTTTATGAACAGGGGAACAATTAGGCGTCTGTATTCTTTTTATTCTTGAATTTCACGGCGTTGTGATTGTTTTTATAGCGGGTGCGGAGCGCGCCGGAGATTCATTTCTTCGTTAAAAATGAATTCTTAATTTTATGAAGACATACTACCTTATTTTTATGATTTGTTGTTTAACTGGGGAAAAGTGAAAAACGGTTTTAAATCTCAATTATTGTTTTCACATTGAGAATCTGAAGTTCAGTGTTAAAGTATCATAAATGTCTTTGTTAGTAGTAAAGTAAAAACTTATCTATAGCATTGTACCCATAGCTTTCACGAGTCAGTATCATCTATCCCCCAGTTAGTAATACGATAAACATAACGCCACCGCAAACAACTCATGTAATCAATAACCCGAGATCTCATCTCGTCAACTCCTTCAAAGGGGCAAGCGTAACGTTCCAAATAACCGTTTCATTTCACTTTACATGATTGTTCTCGTGTTAGCCGTCGGGGGTGGGGCATGGGAAGGGGGAGGACATAAGTTAATAAGACATTTAGCAGGGGACGGCGCGATTGCGTCCGAATGGCTCCCCCGGGGAATCATTTTATTCGATTCCGTCGAGCGGCTTTTTTCCGCTTGACGCTCCGTTAACCGCCTTACTCTTACAATCACTGTGTGCATGACCTCGGCCGCGTCTTGTCTCATATATTGCTTTATTGAAGACGACAGCCCATTACCGCAGACTGATGCGAATTGGTGTCAGTTTTCTATTAGGATTATTGGGGATGTAGGACATAAGAAAACTGCTGATTTATGGTAACCAATGCAATTATTTTACTTCTGCTTGATTGGTTTGATTAAGATTTTTTGCGGTTCATATTCTCTCTATTTTTGATTGATCTATGATATACATATAATAGAATGAATAAAAGAAATTAACGAATGAAAAAACAAAAACAAGTGGCCTGTATTTCGACTGAAAAGAGATTTTCTAATTTTGAACTTTAAATTTTTAGTTTTGAACTTTTAATTTGATACCCACCTCGCAGCATCTATAAAAATGGTCTCCCTAAATAATAATATTTCACAGCTGTCATCTTGGTTTTTTTAACATCACCTATCTGAGTGGTTGAGACGATTCTAGCGATTCTCATATGAATACTGTCCAGTTCTTTAATCGTTCACCAGTAATAAAGAATATCACATGCATACACGCGCGAAACACATAAACTTTTCCTTACAGTCGGGTAAAAATTATCAAAAACACTTGGTAGGCAAAAAAAACATGTCAAATAATCTGTGCTAGTAAGACTGTAGATACATTTTGTGTAGCTTTCACTTTTAATACGTCTATTTTTATTTTATTTATTCACTTTATTGAATGTATAATTAAATTCATTGTAATGGGTTTTTACCTGATTTAATTTAAAATTAATTTTGAATTATTATTTATTTATTTAAAAAACTTACAAGTCAAACAAAGCTCCCCTAGCCCTAATTGATGGCCATCATTTACAGTTGGAGAGGTGGCCTCGAATCTTGACCCCGAGATCTCTCTATTGCTAAGTGCGTTGTGCAATTTCCCGAATTTATCGCCTCGCGTGTTTTCCCGGTTTCCCGCCTTTTTTACCAGTCCGCGCGATTCCCGGCCCGCCATTTTAATTATTCATCCTTGTGAGTTATGGTCGAATTAAAAAACTGTTAGAGTCGGACGGCGCCGCCGGGAGCCGTAATCGAGTTAGACGGAGTCATGGAGAATGCGTAATGTACTGCGCTATGATACCGCACGCTAGCCCTGCGACCTAGGTGAGTGATGGAAAGCTGCACGCGGAGAGATACTGTACAGAAGTCAGGTCAGCTGTGCAGGTAAGTCTGTGACAATGATGACGACATGTCACTGACAGCAATTGCAGTTGCCCCCCGAGAAGCAATATTATTGTTAAGTCATGATAATTTTGTATTGCTGCAGCACACATATGCATTACGTGATTAACTGTGCTCTTAACTATTGTACTTGTGTTATTTTTTGTATTTTTGTGTATGTGTTCTTCTTATCTATCTAATATAAGAAAGGCGTAAATACATTTTCTCAGTTTCCCTAGGACGACAGTAGCCCGGTTTAGATAAGCGATCGAACGGTAAACGACGCGATGCGATGTTGCAGGTGTATTAATGATGACGCAAACAAATAAAAAGTAATTACATATTTTGATATTATGATATCGCACCGCGCTGTGTCTTTCCGATTTTACCGCTCACCTAGGACACTGGTAACTAGTACTTGTACAGAATAGTTCCAAATTGTAACACGCACGGATGAGCGATTAAAAGCGGAGCCAACATGCTGACTGGTTTGCCAGAATTATTTGCAATTTGCGATTCCAAACTACACTGCAGCTTTCACCATATTTATATATTTTAACAAGTGCACTCTCGCATGTGAATGTGGCAAATGAAATTAAAATATTATTAAATTGTATGTCCCATTAATTTCGTGGTGTTCATTTGTTTAATGATTTTGACAGGATTATGAATACTGTGAAAGTTTCTGTTATTTATGACGATTACTTTGTATGTGGTGAAATCCATGTAAAATTAATTCTTTTAAAAAGCTTTACCTACTTTGATAACATTAATTACAGTAACACAGTAAAAATTTTGTTTAAATCGGATTTCTGAACCTCCTTGTGCTGGACAAACATACCTTTATGTTTTTGCCATGGAATTACCTATTAATCCCATGCTGACAGAAAAAAACATGCGTGTAGATTATCAAAATGATCATTATCTGCTACAAGTCGTAGAAATGCTACGAACAAAGCTACGAGTTCTACGGCGGCGTAGACGGAACACGGTAACTTGTGTAGTTCGGCTACGGCGTAGGTTCATTACTACAAACTGAAGATGAAAGTTTTATTTTAATCGAATGTAATAAATTTAAGGTAATAATAATTAATAGGTGTAATTTATTTAATTTTTAAATTTAATTTAAAATAAATTTAATACATGAAATATATTACGTTTGTAAGACTAATGTTTTACGTTTGTAATACATTATGAAAATTAGACACTTACCTTTGTGCATCTGGCTCTCGTGTTTCCGACATTTGGCTCGTCGATTTTGAAACCAAACCTATAATAAATTAAATCTAGTTAAGTATGTATCAGAAGATCAGTTTCCAAAGTAATCACACATTATTCGAATGAGATTTGAAGAATAATACCATACTAATATTATAAATCAGAGATTGAATCTGTGTGTCTATCTTTCTTTACGTTCTTTTGACGGCGGCTTTTCTTTCACGGCAAAACCGCTGGACCGATTTTGATGAAATTGGTAGGCATGTAGTAAAAAGCCCCCGTTCAGATATCGGCTACTTTTTGTTCAAAAATCAACGTAACATAAGTTCATACTTGGACCCATAGTAAACCCATATGTGTATCGAATAACAGACCTTTTAAACAGTATTAGGACGGATTAATGGACGGATTTTTTAGGAGTGGATTTAATTAAGACGCTATAATAACAAAAATTATCTGATTATGGTACGAGTTCAAAATCTATCATTAGCCAAATTTATTGCAAATTCAGCCTTATTACTACAGAATAGGGATTCGTAGCAACCATGTACACTTTACGCATAGGTACGTGCGAGCGAGACCAATCGCTAACTAGGGGCGCATTCATTAGCGCTGATTACATTAGACAATACACAACAAACAAATACACAATCCTACCCTTTACTACTGTTTCGTTTAACTTAATTTGCGTATAGGTTAGTTAATCAAATGTTACACAACGTTAATTCAAAAATAATTTCTTGGTTTTTTAAATGTCGTAGACTTACAATTAAATAGAATTACTATTAGTCACAAAATTAAAATTTATTCAACGGAGTATGATATCTATTGACGTAAAATTTATTTATTTACTTTTTCATCTAAAAAAATGTTTCAGTTATTGTACGAAGTTGTATTATTTACTAGCTGCTGCCCGAGGTTCCGTCTGCGGCATAAGTACATAAGGCATACTAACAATCACCTCAATCCGTTGCTCCAGTTTGAAGTGAAAGACAGACAAGTAAACACATTTTCACATTATAATATTAGTACAGAAGCATGGGTTACAAACTGTTTTATTATATGTATTGATGGATCGCTATGGAAAAATACTTGCAAAATTTATAAATTGGAATAGTATAAAATGTCATATCCACAAAATTGAATGGAATAAATGTAGAAAAATCAGTTTCAATCCCATAAAATGTAATAGGATCTAAAAGAGCAGTCCACGTGACACTAGTGAAGACATACCGGCCGGTCACTGATATTTCTTTTTTCCAGTTTCCTCTATCACCCCGACAGAAAACACAAATTATAGTAAATACAGATGTATTACATTTATTCATATATAATAAACATTATGGAATACTGTTACAGTACTATCGATATGTGAATGATGTCAAGCAAAATAAACATTCTTTTCTCAAAGCGGACGGTGGTTGATATGTTTATGGTGATTAACACTTACTAGTTTTACATTTTGGTACTTAGATATAGTATAATACTTAGATCTATATTTTTTAATGACCTAAATGATTTTTAAATTATCGGTTTAATCTAGGAGGAATTTCGAGATAAAAATAAAGTAAACAAAGCAATATTGGGTCATATATGGCCCAAAATCTTTTCAAAACCAACCTTTGCCAACTATTATGATAAATGGCTATTAAATTATATCATTATTCAAATTAATATTTTAATTAACACATGTTTTATTTCATTACGGGTAGAACCCTATGCAATTTAAAAAAAAAGTATATGCATTTATCGCAATTTTCATACCCTTTTGTATATTTTATAATCTGTAGCACGGCCATAGGGCACTTAACGCCAATCGGGCACTAATCACGATGTATGGCCGATAAAGCGGCACTTGTTGGACTGGCAGCTAATTACTTGCATTAGCAATGAGTGTCGCGTGTTAAGAGGGTGACCAGACAACACAATACTATTAATATTGTACAACTTTGGCTTCTCTGACACGCGATATTTTATTAGTGGTTTGCAACCAATTGGCAACATAGATTATAATATACAATGTGAGTTTAAAAAAAAAATTCATTAAGTGTTTGATATTGAAGAGCTATATAAAAATAACAGTAATTAATTAGAAAAGCGCACACATCTCTTTCTGTATTTTATTGTTGTTATTTTTTGTAAGTATTATACGTACACTATCTGTATGCGTATATGTGTTTTACTAATAAATTATATTCTCATATGTTGCCCGCTATAGTTTGACCCCGGGTCATTAGCTAACAATATCTCCTCCGAATGTCATCAAAATCGGCCCATCTTACAATGTGTATGTATATAGTATGGATTTTAATCTTTAAACAATAATGTGACCTGCACTCTCGCCTCGCTCAACCCCAGTCTCTGGCTGAGCTCCTCGCGCATGAAGGCGTCAGGGTAGTGGGTCTCGTCGAACAACCGCTCCAACTCTCCCAGCTGCTCCAGCGTGAAGTTCGTGCGAGACCTCCGCTGCTTGCCGCCACCGTTCCCGCCCAGGCTGTTTGGCGATTTGTCTGGATGCTCTGGGAAAATGTGGCACAGGTATCAAGTTTGTTCGACATCAACATGGCTATAGTGACGTAACGACAGAGCAATATAGTGCCATAACGACTAGAAAGGTAAGGAAAAGGGGGATCAAAACATCATTTAAAGATGGGTTGCATCGTCAACTTTGACGTTAACTTTAACGTGTACAGAAAAACGCAAAGCATGCCATTTTGTCTATACGTCAGCGACCCGCCGATTAAAATCACAGAACGTCAGAGACAGCCATGGCGTGTACACCTCCCCTTCCTCAACCGGCTAACTTAGAGTAGAGCGCACTGATTATTGTGAATGTCTTCTGCTAATAAAGAGGTCTACCATGGACTCGATATAGAAATCCGTTAAGTGCCAGTGGATCTCTTGCACCGAGGTTTCTTTCTTTTGTACTTACAATAATATACCGTTTCCCGATTTATTTTTATATATGTTCGTAAGACCTCACTGTAGGTTTTGATTCCCTTATGAAATAGGTATTAGACCTATTTCATAAGGGAATCAAAACCTAGTATTGGTTTTACAGCCATAAGACCCGATGATTTGATATAAATTTCAACTTGATACCATTACATGTTACATAGAAAAGGACACGACGAAACGGAAAGTGAGACAAATTTTTCAATTTAGCCTGTACTTAGTGCTATTATACGAGCTGTAACTAATTTGTGTGTATGGCGCGGCGGAGCTAAGAAGTGCCCTTCCAAACAGCGTTTCATGTGAGATTGCGTTTCGCTCCCTCGAGAGTAGGGCCGAGCCCCGCGGCGGCGGCCGGTCTAAGTAATATTGATGTCGTAATCTGTGTCAACTTAAAGATAAATGTTATAAATTGATTTGAAACTGATTAAATGTGCGGATATTGCGGTTTTGAGGTTATTTTTATTTGAAGAAGGTTGCAGAGAACCAATCAACCAGACGAAATGGGGCATTCCGGGCCGGAATAGTCAAGTACAGTCGGGGACAGATAATCCTATCTCCATATGTCACCATAGGTTGGGTCAGGTACACCTGCCCCCACGTGAGGGGTACCTAACACATATCTTTGCTCAGTGCATGTCATCTTTTCCACACCGAGATAGGTAGAAGTCCGTGTCGGCCGAACTTGGCGTCGTCGTTCACAGTCGTTTAAAGCAATTTAGCAAATTGGGAAGCTCTCCTTTTTATACGGCAATTATGTAAATGGAGGGATTATCCAAGTATGGGCGGTGCCTTGAGCCACACCCGCTCTCCCCTTTCTCGGCTTCAAGACTCCTTAGTCGTCTAACGACCTGCGAACAGTGATTAATTGTCCAAAGCGCGAATACCCCCGTTAAACTCGCTGTCTGTGATTTATTTGATTGAAAAGTCTTTTCCGGATATCCATTAAGGGCTTTTTCATTACGTTCGTCTTTCGCGAACGCTAATCCTCGATGATATTCATTAATGATTGTTTCGGAGAATAGGATTTGGTTTGGCAGGTCTATATTTTGTTTGTAATATATCTTTGTAACTTTTGTAATTTTAGTTCATGTTTATTTTTTTTTTCGAAATTAATTTTGTTTTTTACTTTATCTTAAGAATCTTAAATTCTGTTAAATTTGATATGCCAAATATCAAAAATAACTGAATCATAATTTTTTCTTTTTAAGTTGATATAAATTTCATTTTCTTAAATAATTAGGCTAACAGGAAGCTCAAATCGTTTTTCATAACTGCGAAAACAGGTGACAACATTTTCAGAATTCATTCCTACAGTGTTTTATTTAGTTTAATTCCACCATAACTCGATTTTTGTCATTGTTTCAATTCCACCAATAAGCCCGCTATTTAACTAACGTGGCCCACGAGTCTCGCGTCTCTTGGCTCTGCCTACCCCGTAAGTGATAAATCATAGTTATCTATCCGTATAGAATAATGGATGATAACAGTTATTCTAATTTTAAATTGCGTTATTTAATTGTGTTATCATACCAATTTGAATTCATTATATGAGCGAGGATCATAGATTTGGAATGCACTTGGCTACTTTCCAACTATCTCCTTAAGGACCTAGTCAACTATAGGTGCCTACTTTTTTTTTTAATGTCAAAAACAAAACTATGTGTTATGACGTCATTATTTCCTTTAAAGCTTTACTAATATAATTTAATATTCGTATGCCGTTTTCGTAAAAATTTGTCATAACTCCAATGAAAAAACAAGTATAATTTCTTAATTGATACCAGACCAGTTATTAAATAAAAAAAATAGTTAATTCAATTTTCATAAGTGTAAAATATCTTGTTTCATATCTATACTAAACAACAATATGATGAGGATTTCACTATTTCTCTACGAAAATGGAAGTTTAATCTCTTGTATAAACTTGTATAAATGTTACTGTAAAAGCCCGTATATAGGTAAATCTTAGGTTGTTTCAGAAAATCTTAGGATTTACCGGCATGGGTTGGTAAATGTAAGGATTTACAAAAAAAATACGATTTCTTCGGGTTTTTGCCATTAGAATTTAGTATATAGCTAGCTTTTGCCACTGACGGCTGGTAAATGTTGGTTGTGGGAATAAAACAATGAGTAATTCTTTTTAATCATTTATTCTAATATTATTCAGTCATAACCTTACATATTTTTATGTAGGTATCATAATTATGAGAGTACTTAACTAAGTAATTAGTCAAATCCTTACCTGTTTTAAATTATTTTAATTTGGTAATTGTTTTTAACTTTTAAAGGTAATATAGTTTAAAGGTAGACTATACCTTACCTTTAAACGAGTACGAGACATTGCGAACACGATACACACGATATGGTATATTTTTTTCAACATTTACCTTTGATGTAAATCCTAAGATCTACCAAGTGAATGGTGGTAAAAGTTGGAATCGCAAAATTGTTCGGAATTTTACCATTAAGAGTCGGTAAATCTTAGTTTTTACTGGAATATCATAGGATTTACCGTAGTTCGTGCTTTTACAGTAACATGAACATTGATTTAACCTGTCATTTATTCTATTTCATAACTTTATAAACATATTTCTTATAACTCCTTTATTGAAGCTATGTATATACATTTTTTTAAATGAGATTTTGAAAAGTTACATCCCTTTCTTTCATCTTTGCCTATCGGATTCCTAATGTGTGAGGGTCATTAGGTGGAATGAAACACAACGATTTTATTTTCAATATCTTATCGGTTACGAAAATTTACAAAAGCAGAAAAAATATTTTTATTTGATAACCAGTGAGATGAGAAAAAGTCTTCCATTATCGTAATGAAATAATAACGAAAACTGCTTAAAAATTTCCTTTTTCGTGATCAGTTACAAGAAATTACTAAAGCGGATTTTTTATTAACTTAACTAAACTATGATTTAAGTTTAGTTAATAAAATATCAAACGCGAAAAAAAATCTTTCGTTTTCGTAGGAGTTATGAAAAATAACCATCAAAATGCCATGGGATTTAATGAGAACAAAATAGTAAATCACGTAATTAATAAAATAGATCGATCAAAATGACAAGAACACCGTTCTTTAGTCCTATCCTGTTCGTCACCTGCGTCTTCTTCATATTCATTTTCCGACGGACTTTTATGCATGCGTCATAAAGATCTTCTAGCATGGCTTGATGCATCCGTGCTTCGACGAACTGGACGATATCATCGGCGAATCTTAATTGCGAGAGATCTTTGCCGTTGATTTTTTAACACCATTCTTCTAATATCTATATGACCAATCCCTTCAGGCATTTTTATGATGTCCTCTAAAATTGCAATAAATAGTTTAGGTGACATTGTGTCTCGTTTCAACACTCTTTTAATTCTTAACGAATTGGTGGTCTCATGGAATTTTACTCGCATGGTTGAGGATTTGTATGTTGAGCTCCCGAAGAACCTCTATGTATCGAACATCAATACCATAGCGATGGAGCGAGTCAAACACGGCCCAGTTCGAAAAATGATCGAAGAAAGCCATACACAAGGGCCGGTTTGATTCTTGACTCTTTCCCAAGGGCTATTTCACCGTTTGAATGTAATCGATAGCAAAGAAGCCACTCCGGAAACCAGCCTACACCAGGTTGCCTTTAATATGGGTAAGCCTATTTAATTTCTCTACATTCTGTGAATTACTTATATGTTAAGCAGTGAATTGTACAATTTTTATTTAGCTACTCTCATGTTTACTGTATCCTTGCAGTGCGTCAGTTGTACTTTTATATTTTATGAAAGGCCTAATCTTTGTAACAACTTCAAACTTGTGACTATATGAATCTTATTCCCTTATTTAAATTAATCTAATAAACCTGGCGTTATTGTCATTGCGTCCGACCCGGCGGCAAGGCGGTAAGAGGTTTTTATTTCAATAATAATTCGCTTAAAATTTATATCAATCGTATGAAATACCTACACGCAGCGTAAAACTAAAGATAAAAACACTATACCAGTATTATTATGAAATGTGTAACAAACATTATAAAGTTCATGCAGTATTTCAGGTGGAATTAATTTTCAGTTAAGACAAAAAGATTACCATGTTTATCATCATCGTCATCCGTGCTAGCCTCCCGCTTGCAGTGCGCCGGCACGGGCGAGAGCAGCCAGTTGCGAGGCTTCTTGGCCGGCGGCCCCTTGTCGTCCAGCGCCGTGATGTCCACCTCGACCTCGTCCGCGTCCTCGTCGGGTGCCGGCGGCGGCGCGGGAGCCTCGCCTCCCTCCAGAGACTTGCTCACAAAGTCAGCCAGCCGCTCCATCACCATTACTGCCGCTCGCCCGCGTCCTCGCGAGCGGCCATCGCTCGACACGCTCAACGGACTATATAGAATCCACGTCGCTTCTAAGGCGGTCATCCGCCCACACCTCGCCACTAAACTCACTGTACTCGTTAATAAACTTAAACCCAACATAAATAAGGTCGATCTTTATTGCGAACCCCCATAGGGCGGTATTAGAAACCCCGCCCAAAGTTCGCGCACGCGCCCGCCCTACGCCGCGGCGCCAAGCGGCACTTCCGGCCCGACGGCGAGTAATACACGCCTACATACTCGTTATGTCAAATGGTCGAATGTGAATATTTAATGGGCTCAGCAGTTTGTGTGATGTGATGTGTCCCGGGGGTCCGCACCGATTTGTGAGGTGACAATCGTTATAATCATGATAATAGTCTAGCTCCTTACTGGTGAGTGATTAAATAAAACAATTTACATGTGCAAATATATTTAATGTTTAAACGTAAGATATAAGTAATTAAAAACATTCCTATATAATAATAGTAAAGGCATAAAATTATCTAAGTAAGTGCTAAACTGTGATAAAAATACCTATAGCTATACCTAACTTACCTGTGAGTCAGACAATTTTGATAGAACAGTCAGCACTGGATTGCATAAACTCGGCGTCCTAGGAGAGCGGTAAGAGCATCAAAGCTGAAGCAGTCAAAGCGCGTTTGTATGTGGCTGTCTGCACGCAGCGGCGAAACTCATAGTGCCACATTCCGAGGGATGTCTGAAAACTGCTGTTAGTTAGACAATAGCAGCGGTGATTCCAAAGCCAAGCCTGAACTTGTCGTTAGGGTGGTTGAGCAGCGCGGAGATGGCACAGGCGAGGTCGGCGCGCTTGCCGCCCAGTGCGCGCTGCAGCGTGGCTCCGACCAGCCCATCAGAGTCCGCCGAACCGCGCACCGTCCACTCCTCGCTCCGCCACTCATAGGCTAGTGTAGCCACTGCGCGCCGTATTGCAAACCCGACCTACGAAAAAAGTGATATTTTTAGAGTGCCTAGACAGATAATGCGAGTAATTCAACATTGGAAATAGGAACCATAGGTAGGAGCATAAAATATAAGTAGTCAAACTGAAATATCTTTATTGCAGTATCTGTGTAGCGACGTTATGTTGCTATGTTTATATTATATCAACATTTTATGTACCTACTTAATCTTATTTTCTCACCTCGAGCATCCCAGCAATGGTCAGATAAGGAGTTATGACCCTTGCATAGCAGAGGTCCAGGCCCCTGTTCCCGAGGGTGGCGCTGATGGAGTGTTCATCGCTGACCCAGCGGCCTGCGCCAGACGCAGAGCTCAGCTCCGTAGCCTGGCCCCGGGCCACGATCTCTGCACCCAGCGATATCTGCTCCGTGATAGCCTAAAGCGAACAAACCGTACAGTAACGTAGTAAACACGAACAAGTACAACTATAATTTTATCTTTAATCAGGATTGATGATTCAAACGTTTATTACCTGCAGAAAATGCAATGCTATAAACTCACGATTTACGGCGATAATAGATGCCGTAAAACTATTAAAATATGCATCAAAAATACTCTCAAAGCTGTAGAATTCCGCGTCTGCAATCTGCGCCACTACAGTCGCCCTCGTCCCCTGCGTGGGTCCGACTCGCATCTCGCAGCTCATTTGACCTCCAGGGGCTGCTTCCATTACAAAGTAGGGTAGGCCTGTCGGCTTCGATTTATCCACGTAAGACAATAGTAACTTGTAACCTCCAGGAGTTACAGAACTGAAAGACAACGAGTGTCCCAAAATCCAGTTGCTCTGAGAGCTTTGTTTGACAGATACACTGCCGCCTTCGAAACACTGCGGCAAGCGGTACCGGGCTGCGTTGTGAATGTAGCGCAAGAGACCAGGGTTGTTGGCTCCCGCTGGAAGCTCATCGGAGTCTTTATCAGGACAAGGCTTTTTGCGCGATCCGGTCACGCCAGCCCCTGTCTTTCCTCGGTCACTGGCGGTGACTTTCCCCTCTTTCGGGAAGTGAACTGGGCAAGACTCCAGGTTGCCCGGTGGCGGGCAGTCCCCTGCTGCCCCTTTTTTCCCAGCGGAAGCCGCTCTGAGAGACGAATCAGATGGATAATCTTTCGATCTCCCTGCTGCGTATATAGTACTGCTGAACTTCGCTAGCAAGTTGGTCCACCATGGTGCATTCTGTTGAGTGGAAGTATTCATTCTGCTTGTGGTTAAAACTGATTGAAGACAAATAAATAAAATATATGTATGTAATTCAAGTGTCACAAAATTGTATGATATTTTTAATGTCAAGTTGGCATAATTTTTTGATCATTTTTCATACAAATAGTTTGATTTTATTTTAAGTTTTACTTTTTTCAATTTATGTAAGAAGGTAACTATAGTTAGTAGTCTAGTACAGTAGTTATATCCGGGCACAGACATATCTAGGCATTTATGTGTGTATCCGGGTAACTTTCTATATCTAGGATTAATACCTATATGGTTATCGCCCGCTTGTCATAGGTTTAAGTCAAAACCCGTAAAGTATGGCCGAGCACTCACAAGTAGGATAAAACTCATATTTTATTTAAGTTATTGATTCTCATAGACGCGGAAAATTGTCTTGATGAAGATGAAAACAACGATATAAGACATGTGTGAAAAGGCGACGTTTTTATATATATTTTTTATAAGTAATTCATCAACCTTTATATTAAATCAATCATGATGTACAAAGTCGTTGAAAAAGTGATGAGAGAAGAGTAATGTTTAGACGGCAAAGTTTACATTAATATCTACCTAAATTGTATTGAATTCTATAGGTACCACTGAATAAAAGTATGATTTTAGAATAAAAAACAGCCAATCTCATGCATTAAGTAGGTACTCGCATAATACTTGCCTAAGTATCTAGGTGCATGGCAATATTGGAATTAAAATTAGCTGGGTATTTCCTTATTTTCTTCACACATACTTTATCATAATAAGTACTTATCAGAAGATATTATCAAATAGGTTTTTAGACAGGTATTTAATAAAATTATCTAAGTCGGAGCTGTTTGGAAACAATGACTGGTTTAACAAACAATGGTTCTATAAAAAAACCTAGATCTGTAAAAAAGAAAGCCATGGAATTAGTAGGTGGTCATTGTAATGTTTTTATATCTGTGTAGGTAGTACATATTAAATCCATGGGCTAAGTTGAAACCACAGATATTTTATTATATCTGAATCCGGCATCCGAATCAAAAACCGAACGGATCGGCCCCGCTAAATTTGACTTGCGAAAAATGTTTTCTATGGTTTGATAGATCTCATTGCCTTTCCAAATGGACCAAACCAAAAAAAAGTCGGTGGTTTGACAGTTGACAGGGACTTTTGGTGACATTTGGTGTTATATTTTTTTATTTTGCATTTTATTTATTTTCTAAAACTTTTTATGGTTTTAATCTTCTGGAATTATATTCTATATTTCATATTAAAAAAATCGAAAAACTTAATTTATAACAAAATTCATGAAGTTGATTGTGTGCTAATTAGGTACTTTTACCACATCTTATCTCTTGCTGAGCTCTTTTGTTTGAATTGATATTTTTATACGATGGCTAGTGTTACTTCCCGTTTTCTGGACTTGATTCGTCGGAATCTTAAAACGGATGCGGTGCCAAGGCCTCCCCGCCTCGATTCAGACCAAAACAATGAGGCCCCTGGAGAGAGTTATAGTCCCAATCAAAACACGGACCCTGCTTCCGAGGAGAGTGAAGAAATCTTGATTGAAGACAATGATGAAAATTCGAAATCGAAGTATGATGAACCAAAAGTAAAAGGAACTTACTTCAAAAGTAAGAAAAGAAAGAACTTCAGGGGTTCTGAACCCAAAATTGAGAATATTGATCCCAATGAACAAGTACAAGTTAACACTCAAGGTAATTCAGTTATTTAATTCATTTTCCTGTTCAGTTTTTATTGTTTTATGTTTATTCAGTCATGTTATCTGTAGTTTTATACATTTTGCTTCTTCATTATTTGTGTTGATTACATTACATTAGCATTACAGGTGTTAAATTAAAATTTTTCTTTATCCTCAAACCAGTAATGATAGACAAGAAAAGCATATCATTTTGATATTTGAACAATTTGTGTGATTTTGTAATGCATTTTACAGCAGGTGGACATGTCATCAATATTGTCAACACTGTAGGAACACATTGGGGCAACAACTATGTGTATCACTTGAGCTCTAAGAAAAATGACAAGACTATTGATGCCGACTCAGACGATGAGGTGATACAAAAGGATGATCTCATAACACTCTTATTGGAAGCCGAAGAAGAGGTGAATATTCTTGCCTCGTGTAAAACCGTTGCAATACTGGGTAAATGGTCTGGGTTAAATGTGGGATGTCACATGTTAAATAAATTTTAATGTTCAATAATTTATTTACATAGGTAACATGTGTTGGAATAAATGTTTTTTTTATTATTTATTATTGTTATTAACAAAAGCCATATTTAACCTAATTGTATTAATTTGGTAAGTTAACATAGGTATCTTATTCAAATTAAGTTTCTGTAAAACCACTATATATCATGCTATGTTTACATAATTGCTTAAATTATACTTATCTGGAAAAATTTAAAATATGTTCAAGAAAGGCCATTAAAATTCATTAATTTAAATTTTTAGAATAGAATTAGAATTTAAAGAAGCTATATTTTGATATTATGTCATTACATAATATCAAAATATAGCTTCTTTAAATTCTTCTTTTGCACTTTTTGTGATCTATGGAATATTGACTAATGTTCGTAGAATCTACACCATAATATGATCCTCTAATGCATACTTAATTGTTTCTTTTAAAATTATGTTTGTTTCTACTTAATATTCTTTAAATTCATTTATAATAAGAAAATGCATGGACCATATAGTCTGAAATAAATTATTTTTATTTTACTTTCAATATTAGAGGAACTATTGTATTTCCAGGTGGACCATGAATACATTGACTTCATATCCAAGAACTTGGGAAGGAAATGGAGGAGCTTTTTCATAAGTATAGGTTTCACAAGAGGTCGAATAGAAACTGTTGAGTATGACGAAATGAAAAATGGAGTTTCTGAGGTAAGTTGAGAAATTATGTAAACTTTCATTAGTGATTGTACTCCTATAAACTACTTGCATAATTCTCTTACCAGACTGACTTCAGATCGAGTATATTTAAATAGTCATAAGTAGATTTTGTTTGCTTTGTTAACTTTTCAGAATATATAATGTCTTGGATGAAACTTGTAACTCAAGTTTGAAGCTATCTTTACCAATTGAGCTGAAATTTTATACTATTATGTTATATTATTATGTTATCATAATGACCTGATGGTTCACTCAAGAACGGCTCTAGATGTGGGGACTCCTATATGGTTTACTGCACAGATATGATTTTTTGTCAAACATTGAATGCAATAAGATCTCTCTGATGATAATAAAATTTGTGTCAGAAATGTCATTATTGGTAAAACTTGTAGTTGTATTAAAACAATTTGAACTCAGTTTTTGGGATCCAATGCATTGATATTGAGTTTATGATTATAATATTTGTTTTCTTTTTTATATTGTTTCAGGTGCGTTACAAGCTGCTATTGGACTATATTAGAAATGCTGATGATCCCTCGCTAGGGAACCTTGCAACCTGTCTGTGGGACGAGGGAGAGAGGGAGGTCGTCAAAGGACTTTCCATCATTTACAAAAAGAACAAAAAGAAATTATAAGATTATTGAGAATTTGTGATATATATCACAATAACTTTTGAGTAAATACTATTATTAATTTTCTATTTTTATATCATATATTTTTATGTACCATTAGATTAGTCTTTATATCAATGTGATATGATTTAGTTAACATTTATAGGGTAAAACTAGGCTATTATGTTTTTCTATTCAATTCAATACAGTTTTTATTTAAATTAGTTGCATTTTAGTTAACAATTTCACTAGGTATGATGCAATGTAAAACTTGTCAAAATGTTAGAATTTACGTGTAACAAATTTAATAAGTTGGTGCTAATCCGTATATTTAATTATAAGTGTTTTTTTTTACTGTTTATATTTATAAACATGTATTTATATGAATGTACTTATCTTTAAAATAATAACTTCTACAATGTACTTTCTATGTAACTTTCAACAATTGTTTATTTTTTTTATTGTGAAGTTATTATTGTCCTATGGCCATAGAAAGACTTTACTTGTTGCGGAGTCATATTCATATTCACAGACAAAATATTTTCTTTTAGTTTTAGTCTCTTTTAGTAGCATATATATACTTATAAATCATGATTCAGTTGAATTCATACTTGCATCACACTCACACAAATTATGTATTACAAACAATAATCAATATTTTGTGTTTGTGATATTTATTTTTATATGTAACTTGTTGTAGATTTTGAATACATAACTAGTCATAAGGAATTCAAGATTTTATAATTATCATTCCAAAATAAGATGAAATTATTATAAGAAGTATTTGAATAAATAATTTTAATATTTTACTAATCGACATTTCAATTCAAGTAAATGACATCGATATCGATATTGTGTAGGAGCCATTAGGTTGATTAATTTTTACACGCTAGGCGCGTTTTATCGCAAAAATAAAAGTAAATTAAACGCCGCATTGCATTAAAATATACTTGCTTACTAATTTGAAATCCGTGTTTCAAAAAAGTTCTAAAAGAACTATTATGAAGGAAACAAGCATTTTCATGGCCATTCACTGATTGTTGTTTGTGTTTGCATGTTAGTTTCGCGGCATCTGTTCCGTTGTGTGACGTCTTGTTTGTCGAACAGCAATAATGTTGTTCACCACCATGGTGTCTTCAGATTCGCTCAGTAGCTATTCAAATTCGTTGGTAACTAGGATTTAAAAAAATATCTGGAATTAGTTATCCTTTGTCAGAAAATTTCTGTGTGACTTACAAATTATTTTGTATAGTTCAGTAGACATTGTTGTATGTGACTATGACTATTAATCTGTAACAAACACCTTCAAGGTTGCAGTGTCTTTTCTTTTATTATCACGATATATTATAAAAATTAGCTTGTGCCCCGCGTATTCAACCTGGTAGGTATTTTGTTTGAACTTAGCGCTAATCTCTAGAGGTGCGATTTGAATAGTTATTTGTGCCTCTGATAGGTTGGCTATCCAGACGAGTCTACTCAGTAGACGGGAGCGAACTGGCGCGGCACGACTATATAGTAGTTACATATCACGTGATAAGCAGATAATCTGTGTAAAAATATCAACGGCCTATCGTGTGTTGATGAGAACCACATCCCATTATTAACTAAAAAAAACAAAGTGATAAACCGACTTAATCATTAAGAAGTTATCTTATGTCATTGTAGGTCGGAATATAAAATTAGTGTCTCGAGTTATCGCTGAGAGTATACGCTGCATAATGCCGCTCAATAGAAATGGTCTTAAAATCGTCTCTTTAGACGTTAAAGACGTGAGGTTTCCCACTTCTCTTGGAGGCCATGGTTCTGATGCATTGGTAAGTAACTTATTATTATTATTATTTTAGCTTTATTCGAAGGTTCACTGTAGGTATGTACTTTTTGTATCTATGTACTTTTTAAAATTATTGTTAAATCGCACTAAAATAAATATAATTGGAAGTCCTGTATTATATGGCGCGAACCGCAGAAAGCTAAACTGTGATAGACGATAGTTAAGTAGGTCTTTATCAGTGTCGGCGCTACTACTAGAGGCTAGAGAGGAGAGGATTTATCTTAGAACAACATATATTAACAGTAAATACATATTTGTTCTGTTTTTCTTATGAAGGTCTGTCTAATAAAATCATTCCAGCATACGGATCCAAACTACTCGTGCGCATACGTGACCACGACTACCGAGAATGGCTCTCAGGGTTTCGGTCTGACGTTCACGTGCGGCCGCGGCACCGAGGTGGTGGTGCTGTGCATACGCGCATTGAAGCGGTTCGTCGTGGGCAAGAATGCTGTAGACATCTTCCAGAACTTCGCCAGCTTCTGGCGCGCCATCACCAATGACTCTCAAATGCGATGGGTACGTTGCTCCTGTATCTGAATATTAACCATTACGGCTAATGCCTCACTATAGGAAATTATTTTGCAAAATTTTGGCGGGTTCGACGTACAACTACCTATACAATGTACGATAATTCGCGTCGGCATCTGAGTTCGCCGATAGTGTGGAAAAGCCGTAAAGGATAAAATTCTACAAACCGACAGGTACTAAATTATTAATCTCTATATCAGATTGGGCCTGAGAAGGGAGTGGCTCACCTGGCGGCGGCCGCCATATTGAACTCTCTGTGGGACCTGTGGGCGAGGCTGGAGAACAAACCGCTGTGGAGGCTGCTCGTCGACATGGAGCCCGAGGTAACTTGCTTTTGTTTCTTACTAGCTGTGCCCCGCGGTGTGGGATCAACAGGAAACATTGATGCGATAACGAATGTTTCCTGTTGATCCCACACCGCGTTATTCCACTCCCTCATATCTTTGTCCCCGTAGTGGAGAATAAGAATTATTATATTTTTTATTATTATTCACAATTACAATAGATTAATGATAAATATAGTTCTGAGACATTTTCATGATGACCCTGACCTCGCGGACATTTCTTATTTAGTGATAGAAATATGAAAAAGTAATGTTGAAAATATTCCTGTTGTAGGGGGCCAAATGGAAGTAAAGTTCCTGTTGGCCTCCATGGGGGCAAAGACGTGAGGAACACACGTATATAACGAGCGGATTTAATCGGATCCCTAATAGCCTTCCTCAATAGCTGGATAACATTGTCATCCATCATTTTATCATAGAAATAATTTTTCACAATACATTACAACGACAAAATAAGTTCTTAAATACTTAAATAAGTTATCAGTAAGCGTGAACATTGATAACATAATGTGTAATGTATCAGTTTCGTTATAGGTACCGACCTATAACAAAACTGATATTTTACACATTACATACCTACCTATACCGACTTTTGATATAATCGCAAAATTAACCAGTTATTTAGGAAAGGACGTAATCGTAAAGTCGATAGGTACTTACCAGCTGAAAATGTAAAAGATTATGTTAAAATGTCGTCCATAATTTATGTCAAAATTTAATTATATGCTATTAGAATTTCGTTATAAAGGTCTACTTACATGAAATTAAAATAACTTGTTCACCTAATCGCCGTTTTCAGGAATATTTATTCTTATTTTGAACACAGAAAATCTTTTAGGAACTGGTGTCTACTATTGACTTCCGTTACATCACCGATGTCGTCACTAAGGAGGAGGCCATCCAGATGCTCAGAGCAAAGAAAGCAGGCAAAGCTGAAAGGGTCCAATATCTGATAGAGAATGGATACCCCGCATATACGACTCAAGTCGGTAGGTACTTGGACTAAAGTGGAACTAGCATGAATATTTACGAGGACAACAGATTTTATTTATGAAATTGATAACGTACGTATTACCGTACTATTAACTTTCCTTTCCATTTAAATATTAGTGATGGTAATACGATTTTGTTCTCGTAATTGTTTGTGACTCTTGAAAGACTGGAAACATTTTTGGATTCAAAAATTGGATTAAAAAATTAATAGAGTATAAAAAAAATTTGGACAGAAACTTAGTAGTGAAAATTCTATATCTTTGTCAAATATAAATCAACATTAGTGGGTTTACAATGTGCATTTTGCTATTCTCGCCTCAGGATGGATGGGTTATAGTGATGAGCTGGTTCAGCAGTTGTGCGAGAAGTACCTGAAGCTCGGGTTCACGAACTTCAAGGTCAAGGTCGGGGTCAACCTCGCCGACGACCTCAGGAGATGCACCGCTGTGCGCAAGCACATCGGGAAAGACAACGTATTGGTGAGTTTTCTAAAATCATAGAACATAATCAACAGGATGACATCACTGTGTTTAAACAAAATAGCACGGTTGGACGACATCAGTAAATATTGTGACGTAAAGTTCCTTGTGGGACGGGACACAGAATCTTACCGTGGGTGGGTTAGGTTAGCGCTGATTCCTTTCTGCAACCTATATAATTGTGTCATCAAGTACTTACACTACTATACTAATGTACTGTAGCTGTAAAATCTATACACAGTCGAACGGCGAACTTATATGCTGAGTTTGTATCTATGATAACTTTTCTTACCGCGAGGAAAAACCTGCAATACACGGCGAAGTCTGGCAAACTATTTGCCGATAGTTTGGAGCGGAATAAACCGAAGTAAATTTGTGTTTGAAAAAAATATATTCTTAAACACATGATAATTGTGGGCGTATTATTTCTTCAAAGATGGTGGACGCGAATCAGGCATGGAGCGTGGGTGAAGCCATCGATTGGATGAAGAAGCTGGCGCATTTGAAGCCGCTGTGGATCGAGGAGCCTACGTCGCCGGACGATGTGCTGGGACACGCTGCTATTGCCCAGGCCCTTAAGTAAGTCGCCACAACTTGTCGCTAGTAAACACACCATTATTTTGTAAGTTTCGTTGACGCCAAGTGTATGGCCATTATGTGTCATTTTTTGTGTTTGTAATTGCATGCGTACTATTTTCTCGTTAAAATGGATAGAACATACATAATTACTTAAATATACCTTATGATTTAATATACGTGAGCCAGAAAGAAGTACATGAATTATACCCAAAATCAAAATCAAATCATTTATTCAGAAATTAGGCCTTCACAGGAAATTAGGACTTTTTCTCGTCATATTCTAAATTAAATTATGTTTACCAAAGCTACAAACTACTAGCATTTCGGAACGACCACTGCTGAGAAGAAATGCCGAAAAAAACTCATTCAAACAGTGTTGGTCCCTATTATGCCAGAGGGGCTTACCATTTTTTAAATATAAATTTATGTATAATTTTTTATCAGTAATATAACAATGTAAGTACACAATAAAGTACATGGTCAAAAGGTATACTGAAACATATTATGATTGTGATCAAGTGCTGATGAAAGGAAAATATATATACCTATATATATATGTATAATTAAACAAACAAAAAAAAACTTAATAAAAGATCGAGCTGACCAGTTCCCCCGGCAGCACCCGTTCACGAGTTGACGCGTGAGTCAGCCATCGCGAAGCTCAACCACAATAGAGGAAACCGGTCCACGACTCCGCTACCGGTTTGACCATTTGAGTGTGCATGACACACTTACTCGATCTCCATAATCTGACTTAATAGATACCTATGTTACTTTCAGACACTTGAAGATCACAAATCACGTATGTTTTACAAGTAAATGTCAAAATATATGTAATAAACATGTCAAGAAAATATATAAATAATAATAAAAAGGTAAGATCAAGTGTGAGAGGTAGAAGTTTTAGGAAGGGTCCAATTTATCATTTAAATAGTCGCTAATTGTGTAATAAGCATTAGCCATTAAAGCATTTTTAATATATGAATTAAATATTGGCATTGGCAAGTTAATAGCCTCTACAGGGAGTTTATTGAACAATTTTACACTTTGACCCACGAAAGACCGCCTAAACTTCTTAAGTCGGAATCTGTTCATACAAAGTTTATGCCTATTACGAGTGATTACACTGTTAACATCGCTCAATGTTTTATACAGGTGTAAGTTAGATTTAACAAAAATAAGTACGTCGAAGATGTAGTGAGATGCAACAGTCATAATATTTATCGATTTAAATAATTCTCGCAAGGAATCCCGTGGCTTAAGCCCATAAATAAAACGAATTGCTCGTTTCTGTAAAACAAAAATATTTCCTATATCAGCTGCATTACCCCATAACAATAATCCGTAAGACTTTATGCAGTAGCTGTAATACACGAGCCTAGCTGTTTCGATGTTTGTACACGCAAAATAAAATTATTTGTAATATACTTGATGGACTGCTAGATACATACGTATAAACTAAAATATCTACATAAAGTTGAACAACAGTCGTTGAAAAGAATAGTGCTTGGTTAGTAAGTATATTGTGTCTGTACTACACTATATCCATTTTAACGATTACAACGAAAAGAGGGAAAAGAGGTAACATATATCCACGTAAATAAAACGTGCATACACAAATTTTGTATCCAAGTAATGATTAGTAATGTACAAATATGTTCAGGCCGTTGGGCATCGGCGTGGCGACGGGTGAGATGTGCGCCAACCGCGTGATGTTCAAGCAGTTCCTGCAGAGCGGAGGCGTGCAGTACTGCCAGATAGACTCCGCGCGCATCGGCGGCATCAACGAAATCCTGGCTGTCTACCTCATGGCTGAAAAACTTAATGGTGAGCGCCTCAAACTAATTAAATACCAGCGCGGGAATATTTATGCAGGCAAGGAGAGCAAATACAACATTGATGCAAGAAAACATGTGTAGTGAAATAATTATTGTTAAAATTTGTTTTTGTAATTGTGTAGGGTAAAACACTCGCTGTGGATCCGGCTTATGTGGTGTGGGTGTCATAGTAGCATCAATAAACCGATGTTGAACTAGTTTTTTAAAGGTAAAAAAATATCCAGAGTATTCAAAGTTGATCATCTTTTCATCAAACCTCTTATTTTCAGTGAAAGTGTGTCCGCATGCGGGCGGAGTGGGCCTGTGCGAGATGGTGAACCACCTGCAGTTCTGGGACTACGCGAGTCTGTCTGGGGCCATCGACGGCCGCCTCGTAGAGTACGTCGACCAACAACACGAGCACTTCTACGACCCGTGCGTTGTTGAGAATGCCAGATACTTGGCACCGAAGGTGAGGGTAGCACCTTTATTTAGTTTCACCTGTGTAATCAAATCTTGCAAGAAAAATATGCTTCTGTTTATCCCACAAGGTAAAATAGTCCACGTCGCTTCAGTTTTCATGATAATCCATCATTATGATAAGCATGACCTCATGGCGCATAAAGATCAGCTCCTGATGAGTGATTCCTCGACAGTTTACTAACTGGCATGATTTTTTTCCTTTTGCCACGTTTTGAACGTTCCATTTGTCCAGATCTGTGAAGATTTCCGATATTTTATCAGAAATTGGTGTTACAGGACCTAAGACCCAAACACAATGTTACAGAATCCTGGCTACAGCACACAGTTCCTGCCCGAAGCATTGGAAAAATTCTCATATCCGAATGGCAGCGAGTGGCGGAGGATGATCAAAGATGGCGTCTTCCCGAAGCCTGATGAAGCCGAACTCGTCAATGCCTAGTTTCCTTTATTTGACCAAAATCACCATAACCTTCTCAATGGATTATTTTGACAAAAGTGTAGAGATATATAATTCTATTCAATTAACAATCTAACTTGACCGTAGGCAGAGAGAACTATAGTCATTTCGCTCATACAAAGCTCATATAAAGAGAGGCGCGTATTAGTTGAGATGCAACAGATCGTTTCGTTGTGTAAGTAAGCGTAAGAATGTGTATGAAATAGTTCATTTTATGTGGCTACGCTCATCCTTGTCTTGTATTAATATTTTCTACGATTTAAACCGATCCCATATAAATTATAAAACGAAAGAAAAAAAAAAAACAATTCGCGATAATGGTATCTCAAATTGTTTTTGGAATGCAGTTTATTGAAACTGCATACTTTAAGGAGGGAACTTTGTCATAGCCATATTTAAATAACAATAATTTGTAATCTCCTATATGATCTTAAAATAATATACAATGATATTTATTAAAAATATTTTATTAAATATTTACAATCTTAATAATACTTCTCTTACGTTCACAATAAAAAAGAAAACTACAATCTCAAGCTTTTTTCTGGAAAGCAAAGGCACTAAGTTTCGATTGTTTCGGGGCATTTGTCACAGGGGGATTCGTGGGGTCGCTGTGATCGTCGAGTTTCCTCTTGTTGCCGCTGGTGTCGCTACTGGGCTTCGACTGGATACTCTTGAACATTCGTACGGCATTGCGGGTTAGCTCTGAAGGGGTCAGATCTGGACTTTCTTGTTCCATGGTCTTCTTGTTGCGCGAAAACCAATCCACGAACGTTTCCCCTTCCAGGGGTTTTAGTGTCTGCAATCATATTGTAGAGTGAATGTCTTTTCTCACCAGTAGCGTAATAAATAGTCGAATATTACATTATGATACAAGCGTGCAAATATATTTAATCTGATGAGAATATTTGTGATAAATATTATATACGAGACGGGATTTTTGCGCGATGTGGAGCGGAGTGCAATAATAAAGCCGATAATTTAATGATCAATGCACAGTTAACATACTTGAGGTGTGACGAAAGATGTAATATTTAAAAAATATTTTATCATAAATATTTTCATCAAAATCTGCTTAGAATCTATGTTACTTTATATTATAATTAAAGTTATTGTTTATATAATGTAACATGTGACTGCGGTGAGACATTACTTCTTTAGCGATGTGCCGTTTTCGAGAACGGAGAATGTATTGACGACACATCACTAATGTGGCAAAAAATGAGACAGAGCGCTAATATATTTTATCCCTAATCGTGTGTCTAGTTTTACAACGCCTATATTGTCACTTAGCATTAAATAGATCGGCAAATTGTATGGAAAGGTTCATATCTCATTTGTTTATCTAGATGTCGATGTCTTTAGTTATCTTTGTCTTTATTATAATGAAAACAATTCTACTCACATCATTATTCTCTGAAAGGTCTGTAGAATGCACCTCCACAAGATTTCGGTCGGTCAAACTGAGCGGATTCTGTGCGGTTTTGGCTGCCTCTTGTTGCTTTCTGAATGGGTTGCGGGCACCACCCGGGGATGATTTGATGGGCTGAAAATATTAAAGACCTTTTAGACGAAAAAAACAGTAAAAAAAAATTTATGTAAATAACACGAAGAAATCTTGAAGAAAATAAAAAGTTAAAACACGAATTTACTTTTTGTGGAAATATATAGGTAAGTACATTGTTAATCGATTTTTACACTAAACTAGATCAAGAACAATCAACTCACAACCGGCTTAATAGGCGTAATCTCCACTTTCTTCTCCTTAGCCTTTTGCGGTATAATCAAACTGGCGTTCATATCCTCTGTATTCGTGACGTCATACGTCTCCTGCGTGTCCAACTCCTGGAAATGCGAGTTCTGAGCCACGTTCATCTTGTCCGCCTCTCTTTCCCAAGTGTCAGCTAAATTTGTGAGTTTATCTGCCAAGTGTATTCGCCCGACTCTGGACGCATACTTCGCTGCTAATGGTAAGAGGCGGTCGTCCTTTAGTAGCTCCATAAGTTCCAATGCCCGCTGCTCTATCTCACTACGGCAGGCCAGCTGCAAAACGTATGAAATTGTTCATTTACATTTTATAAATGGGCTAGTAGTTGATTCTTAAAATGTATGGATGAATATGTTCGGATTAATTTCCATTCCATACTGTGAAAACCTGTTTCTCAGCTTTTACGGCTAAACCGTTAAGCCGATTTTGGATGACATTTGGAATCAGCGAGCATAGCTATACTCAACAGTTAGCATGTCAGCATCTATGGTATACACACAACGCAGTAAAATATTACACAAAGAAGTAAATTATGCACCACTAGCTGCGACCCGGGGCTTTGCTCCTGTGGGAATTTCGGGATAATGTGTTATTCCAGCAAATTTCAGTCTACCAAATTTCATAACAATTCGTCATTTTGTGTGAAAGTGTAAAAACCATACGCACACATACTCCTTCTAAACTTTTTATTTTTAATAGAACTTTTGAAACACTGTGTAAATTAATTACATAATTACATATATTAATTTGTTTATGTTTTATCATGTTTTGTAGATAAAAAGTGGTATCGATGAACACATTTACTTGTATCAAAAGCTAACAGAAACCAGTTCAAGTCAATATTTGTGTGTGATAAGATAAAGGCTAATGTTTTGGATAATGGATTTCCATTGGAAGAAAAATACCAAATACCACAATATTCGTCGTGAGGACAACGTGACAGATTTATAGATGCTATATAAGGTTGCGAGGTAGATCAATTTCGCAAATTAAATCAAGTATCAAATAGCGTAAAGCATTAATAGACATAGGTAGAAATTCCTTACAATATCGGCTAGAAAGGCTCATCAAAATGGGTCCAGCTGTTCGGAACAAACTGAATTGGGAATAAGGTCTTCAAAAATCTAAACCAAATGTTAAGAAACCTTTAGGTCCTTTTCACGTCAAATTTTAATAATTACTTAACTTTTGCGATCTCTGTCCGTGTAAAACACTTTTTTTGAAGATTCAACTATGATTTTACGCGGCCGCCAAATGCAGTTGTTGCGTATTAGCTGTCAAGGCTTGTTATCACTACGTAGTATAAATAAAGTCACTTCCTACGGTCCGTCTATCCACAGGAGCCAGTCATATATACGTCCATACTTATGATATGTTTGTCTGAATGAGGACATGCAACGGAGCGCGCGCACTGACCGCGAACAGCTTGAGCGCAGTCTCCCGCTCGCCGCCGCCGCGCAGCAGCCGCTCCTCCAGCTGCGACTTCTCACTCTCCAGCTCACACAGCGGGATCTGGACACACACCAATCAATATGCGTAGATACTATGATTCATAATAATAATCCTATCCTAACTAATATTATAGCATGGAAAATGACATAGGGTACCTTTCACCCAAGAGAAATAAATGTTCCCGTGGGAAATTCACGCAGGCGAAAAAACAAAAAATGCTTCATCGATAAATCTAAAGTAGATATAGATACTGTACCTGAAACGGCAATTCTACAACAATGGGTTTAGGAACGGTGGCCGGGAATGAAGTTCCCCTGCATAGTATCGCTCGCACTGTTTGACTTGATTCCGAAACCTGGAAAAATAAAAAATACAGTTATAATCGACTCCTACTGCTAATTTAATTCGTCCTACGTTACCGTCATTATATGTGACCTAGATGTAGTATCCATATTTATAAATGCGAAAGTCTGCCTGTCTGTCATGTTTTCATGACTAAACCAATGAGTTGAATTTGAGAGGTAATAAAAGAGAAGAGGTAACAAACAAACTTATTTTCGTATTTATAATATTATTTAGGATTTCACATTAATTACAGCTAAGACATAATCAAATATTTATTATACCTAATATGTAATAATACACAAATAATAAAAGGTTCGTAGTGAACCGATGGCCTTGTTAGGTATCCAAGGAAAAATAAAACTAGTTATACTCACAGATACGATGAACCACGAGTCGGAGAGCCCTTTAGAATGCGTGGCGGTGTGCGCGACGGGCAGCCAGAGGCCGGAGCTGACGTCACAGAGGCGCAGCACGCCCGCGCTGTCGGCGGCGGCCGGCGCGCGCGCGGCCCCCAGCCAGCGCAAGCGCGCGCCCGCGCTCAGCGCCACCGCCACTGTCTTGCTGCGGGCTTGTCGTCCTACAGTGTTCCCACTTCGCTCAATGTTACAATCAAATATTTCACGTACTTAATATTATCTCACCAAACCAGCCTATCTCTCTCATTTTCGTCACAAATTTTGATGATCCAGATATAATTTTATGACATCTAACTCCTTTTGAAATGCAGTTGTAGACTATCATTTATTTATTTCAAAACATTACCACACATTCTTCAATACCTAACATCACTTAGTTGCCTCATAGAACATGCCCTAGAGGATATGAAATATAAGCTCACCATTGACAGTAATAATATCCATGGAGAGATGCTGGTCAATGACCCCGGGGTCTGTTCTGTGGTACACGACCATCACGCTCGTGTTGTACGATGCTAAGCACACTGCCGGCCCACATAGCGATATCACCTGTGAATAAACAACTTGAATAGGCTAATAACCGGACATTTTTGTTGAAAATTTGAAATTGTTACACAGATAAAAATTAAAATGACGCTCTGCAAGAGCACAACAAACATGAGCTTACAGTCTGTCACGAAAGTGATGAAAATAAATGATGGCGCTGTCTGGCTGGTGGCTCTAGTGTGCCGTATAGAGATCGTACCACGATAGAAATCCCGTGGCAATATGAGAAAATTTTAATAACATAACAGATAGGCCATAGCACTTTATCACGATAGAAGTCGTAGAGGTGGCGCTACTATCGCTGCATGTTATTGACAGCGACAGTAGCGCCGCGCCTGCGACTTCTTTCAGTATACCTGTCTCTGCGTGCCCAGGACGGTGAAGAGCCGCAGCAGCCTGGCGTCGGTGGCGCACGCGACGACGGCGGCGGCGGCGCTCAGGCACACGATCTGTTCTGTGTCCGGCATCGACACACTCCACTCCTTACTGCTGCCCACCAGGGAGATACACACCAGTTTGCTGTCCAAATCATTTATTTCTTTTTAACTGTTAACTGTGACGTGAGAAACGGTATTACATAGAGAGTTTCACTTGATAATTTTTGTACTTGAGTATTACGGATTTGAAAGTATGGTTTTCACTATTAGTTTAGGTGAAGGTTTGGGTGTATAAATTACTATCGGCCAGTCCCGGCTTTGCTGTAGTAAAACCGCAATTCCTCAGGAATCACACTATCGATTGCTAAAAACCATACACAAAACCGTCCGGTGGATTTTAACAGACAGACGCGATCCTCTTCTTTTTATAATATATGGGGTAATTGTTACGCGATTGGCGACCGGCTTCGCAAAGGGTAATTTATATATGGGAATTGTTTTCAAAACGTACAACTTACCTAGGTGTTTCACAAGCCAAAGCGAGCACTGTGGTGGACAAGCTAGCCATGGTGTGATTCAAGTAGTTATTGAGTGTTATCCCGTGATGCACATTGGTGTCATGGAACTCTACATCTATAGTGGATTCCCCATTCTCCATTGTATGACAGCGGACTATACCAACATCATTCCAACATAGGTATCTGAAAAAGATTATCATAGATTTAAATTATTATGACTTTTGAAAGAGGTATTAATGAGAACATCGAATTTCAATCGAGTATCACGTCTTTATATTTTACAGGGTAGACAGAGCCGAGAGTTGGATGACTTAAAGGCCATGTTTAGTTGGATACTTGGCTTATTGGTGGGATTGGGATTTAGAAATAGTGAAAGCTTGCTATCAGAAATTCCTCAGTTTACAGCCCTCTCTCTCGAAAAACCTATTTTCCTGGTCCATTTGCAGATTGGCATAGATAAGCTTTTTCATTCTTCCATCCCTTTTCAATGTGGTTGTTGAAGAAAATAACAAATTATGCAACGCGCGTGTGAAACCTTGGTGATACAGGCGTTCATAGACTATAAAACAAATAAATATACGATAATCCCAAACATGAGTACCTATGTTCAAGATTGGCAGGCGTGGCGGAGGGCTGGAAGGGCGGCTGCGGGGACGCGAGGCCGCGGTCGCGGGGCCGGCGGAGGGGCTCTGCTTCGGGCTGGGGCCCGAGCCCCAGCGTCTCGTTCTTGATCCGCTCCAGAGATATGGCGTTGTCGTCGTCACTGTCGTCTGCTTGGATCAAGTCGTCTACGAGATCATTGTCATCTGTCAAGTTGTTAGAAATAATGCTTATCCTTACATATTATAAAAAGAAGTTCTACTGTCGTCTGTCTGTTTGAACTTGTTAAACTCAAAAACTACCAGACGGATTTTTGCATGGGTTTCAGCAATAGTTAGTGTGATTCTTGAGAAAGGTGTATAATTTATTATGGTTTTACCCAAGCGAAGCCGGGCAGGCCGCTAGTTTACATATAAATATTCTTCGCGTCGGTAGCAGCATTACACAGAATTATAATTATCCTGTTGTTTAATGAAGGCCATTCACGCACGTCACATGTTTCCAGAGAAGTAAAGATTGTGAGGTGCTATTACCTTAAATGATATGTTAAGGACATATCATTAGCTGGACTGATTGACTGTCCTTCTCAAACACGATGAATACTATATTCGAAGTGCTATTAATTTTGTTGAAATACCCAATTATTCTATTAACAAAAAAAGTCAGAATTACCATTGTCTCTCTCAATCATTTCGATGTCATCCAAATTATCATCTGCACCAAACTTGCTGCTGTCTTTACCATAACAGTTGACTAACGTGCCCAGTTGACCCGCAACGTCGCAATACGCGAGGACACCGTTACCTAAAACAATCAACGAATCAAATACAAGGCTCCTCCTACAGTTGTTTTACTCCAGACTGAGACTCGTAGTTATTACAAGGAATAAAACACCCACACCTTCTTCTAAGAGAGAAATCTCTCATGTATGTGTTACTCCAGTTTCATCCTCAGCCATTAAGCATCGGAGCATAGGGTTTGCTAATGGTGTACCTTTGTCCCAAAAATAATTTATGTTTCAGAAAATTTTACTTTGGGTTTTTAAAGCAAAATGTAGAAAATGATTTTTACCCTTGGGGTTCCATGCTATAGCAGATACATTATGAGAAGTTGGGTGTTCTATGATGCCCATGCAAGTGCCAGTTTGTACTTCCCACACAGCGATCTGACCAGCGACCGTGCTGCCGGCCAAGTATTGGCCGCAGGGAGAAAACTGACACTGGGATATTGAACATTTGATCTGGAAAAAAATATTAATTTTATTTTAGTGTACAATTTGCTGAGCCAGAATTTATATTCAAAAACTTAAGATTCTGCAATTCTTCTGACTGCCACATAAGAGGAAAAATAACGAACTAGGTTCTAACCCGGGTTCGTTCGTTAATTTTTTAAATTATATTTTTTTAGAGTGATCTGGGTCACAGGATGTTTATATATAAACACGACGAAGTGTTAAGTTTATTCACATTTTAGCTAGAGTATTGTCGATAAAACAGCTGGTTTACAAAGTGGTACTCGTCGGTAAAGTTACACATAAAAGTCACCTGTTGGCACCCCACCTATTAATTGAATAAAACAAACGATTAATGACTCAGTTTTAGATTTGTCGGCGTGCGGTGCGGTCGTGTTCCTTTGTGACTAATAAGAGATGTGTGCACTGTACAGGGTTGTGTTGGTTATTACTTAATTCTCTGTGATTATAAGTGAGGCTCACTGGCCATACAGCTGTATGGCCAGTGAGAGAACACCATGCTGATACTGCTTTCAGGTATGTTTACTAGAAATTGTGCTTGGTTGGTTAGTACAATGGAACATCATTAGTAAATGTAACTGGTTGTGACGTAGAGTTACATAGATCCGTGCGGGACAGGTCACGGAACCTTGGCACAACTACCTACTTAATCACATTCTGAATACATATATAAAAAAAATAATATAAAATAAATATAAAATATTTTCATTATTCATAATAAACAATAAATTATAGGTAAAAGTAGTACCGAGTTATGTGTAAATGCCATTCTTTGCCCCCAAGTTGTTGAGTCTAGCAAAACAATTTCACGATTGTTTGGATATGCTAGATATTTTCCATCAGTTGGTTCAAAATCCATGCGACCTAAAAGCATTAGATTATATTATATTTACTTTAAAAGTTCATATTTAAAGTTTATATTTAGTTAAACTTACACAATGCTTTTGCAGAGTAGAAAGTATTTATTTTCTGGACACAAGAGACTTCTGTAATGATTTTCTGAAAATGATAAAAGTATTTATTATGTTTTTCATATAACAAAAGCAATCACATCCCTTATGTAGCTTATGTAGCTAGATAGTCTACTAGATCATGAAGCAAATATAGAGAGCCCTATTACTATTCCTTCAAAAGTTAATGTGAGAATATTATAGAAATGGCGCGAGGGGCGTGGTGTAAGAGGCACCGCCGCTCGCTTGCCTTCGACTATAATGTTGCCTAACGGACACATAAAAAATTTAAGCCTTTCCCATAACATTTGTGAAAAACTGAAACTTGTTACTCCAGGTCCTTAACTATTTCTGGTCCATGGACTACATACATCATTGGCCTTTATTTAAGTCTATTTATTAATGTAGGCCTCCTCCATTTAAATGCATACAGTTTGCGTCCGCAATCATGGAGTATTCACAACACCATCTCATCGGTGGTCTATACAACATTAGTTTAAGTTCACCTGTGTGTCTATATCCCAAATTCTCATCATTCCATCCCCACATGCAGTGCTGGCATATTTCATGTGTGGACAAATGGCAATGCTTAGCACAGGACCCTTGTGTTCCCCCATCACAAACAATGGAGCCCCACCCTCTAAGCTACAGATCTTTGCTTCCATATTCTCTGAGGAGCATCCTAGTGCCTGTAAAAAATGAATATTTTAAAATATATTCACAAAAACAAACACTGTAAATAACTATTTTTGTTATCAATTCTACTTAGGTCTGTTGGAGGAAGTTTCATTTTAAATAATCAGTGTGTGTGTGTACATAAACAGTTGAATAAATAACAAGCGCGATGGGAAGATGGCATAAGTACCTCAATTTTTGATGTAGATTTAATTTGTGTAACTGGTGCTGTAAACCGAGTTATAATACCATCCTTATCAAATGCTGGGAATGTGTATGCCTGCACAGCATGATTATCAGTGGCAACATAAAGCCTTTTATCCTTATAACATACTGCAAGAGCACTTTCTCCAACACAATGTGATGTTGGATCATCATCTTCAATATCTAACCATATTCTAACATCACCATCATGACCGCAGGTTATTATGTGTCTGAAACAGTAGGTACCATGTCTTTAATATATGGAGGTCTTATGTATCCCCATAAAAAAAAGAAAATAATTAGTGGTTGCTTTTGAACAAAGAAACCTTATTTTAAAATATACTCTATATTGGATAAAGTTAGTAAAGCTCACTCGCATTGTTTTGTATCTATTAGGTCAATGGAAAACTAAAGAAACATAGCTTGTTAACTCTGACATAAGTTGATGAAAGATACCAGACTTATACTTACTTCCCATCTTCACTATAGCATATATCGGTATGCCCCTCAGCGTGAGCATATCTTAATGGTTTACTTTCAATTTTCATTTTATTAAATTAAGTTGTAAAATAAATCTTAAAAAATAAAAACGATAGTGTGAAATCCTGTGACATTGAGTGACTGACGTTACGTTATCATAATTTGGCGCGAAATAAATTTGTATGTACCTACCTAGGTAGGTAATAAAAATATTTTATGTTGGCTAAACATCTTCTGAATAAAGGACCTAATACACTATTCGATATTCAGTCAGCACGCAGCAAGTGTATACCAGCAAACTATAAGTTTCTATTTCTTCTAAACTTACTTTGAAATCAGCGTAGGAAACAAAACTACCCACCTATAATAGTTGTACACTTAGTTGCATTCAACAATGTTAGACCTTTAACGTGTTTTGTTGCGTGTTGCTCTTGCCTCTGCATAGAGTTATGCCAATGCCGAGCAATACGTAAACAAAAATTGAATGTCAATGTCAAATTGTTAATTTATGCGGTTCTGACAGTTAACCCTGCCCGTGTCGATCGCAAATCAAGCATGCAAAATTGCGAAAAATGCACGACTTCATTCATCAAGAGCTCAATTTCCGTCGTGGTTTCAAGCTGGTTGGTGTGTTTTTAGATGAGCTCAGACTATAAGTTTCGTAAATTAATTGGTACCAATTTAATCTATTTTTTTTAGTAGGTAATTTACGACCAGTAAAAAAAGAAAATAAAAGGTAAGTTTACCATTCTAATTATTAAAATAAAACTAAATGACGGCTTTTAAAAAATGATGTAATTTTTGCAAAGCTGAAACACCATGCGTGACCTTGAATTTAATTTTAGATACCTAATTTTTCGCTTGTAAAGAAATAGATCTGAACCGGTTAGCAGTGAGAACGTGGGACTGTTAGGTATATCTTTATCCTAGTCTGAATAATTTCTCCCTGTGTATGAAAAGCGCATAAGTCTTAATTTAGTATTTTAATAGTCCTACCTGTCCGTCTACCAATATAGGTGTTATAGAATTTGATAAAGAAGATGATGCCATAGATAAATAATTATTATAAATTTAATTGTCCGACGAGTAACAATTATTTACCGATTTTCCTCTAACAGATGGCACAAAACGGGTTTTTAAAACAAAAAGCTGGATTCGCCACTATAGCTATTCATGCTGGCCAAGAACCGGAAAAATGGAAAAGTGCAGCTGTTGTTCCACCTATTGTTATGTCCACAACGTTCAAGCAACCAGCGCCAGCTGAACACACCGTAAGAAATTAATTATTTTAATTACTTACGTAGGTATAATAATTGTAGACATTTACTGCCAATGAACTTTCATTTATTATGACTTTATTTTGTTATACTTATATTATTTGTTTGGCTTCAGGGATTTGAATATGGGCGATCAGGAAACCCTTCAAGAAATACGCTAGAAGAATGCCTAGCAGCATTAGAAGATGCTAAATATGCACTTACTTTCTCTTCTGGTCTGGGCTCAACAACTACAATTTTAGGTTTACTAAATGCTGGTGATCATATAGTCTCCAGTGATGACGTTTATGGTGGAACAAATAGATTGTTCAGGTAATTTTGGTTTTGTGGTTACAGCTATTACATAACATTGTGGTATTATAGATGTTTTATTTTCAGATCAATTTAGTTTTTTTATAAAATGTACATTTTATGAATACCAAGATAACACTGCCATTAGATTTTTTATTATTGTCCTGTCCGTCAATGTTTTATTTTAATATATTACTTTAATTTTAGAGCGGTTGCAACTAAACATGGAATTGACGTATCATTTACGGATTTCACGGATCTCAAAAAAGTTAGCAACTCTATAAAGGAGAATACAAAGGTATGTTATCTTCTTATTATTCTATTCCGTGTGTAAATCTCTTCATTAAAATATGTGCAGCTTTTTCTAAATGTGAATATCTAGAGGTTAGGTAGATATATTGTTTTCATATTTACGATTTTTATTCGCCAACTGCAGTACTCGCCTCGGTCTTTTGCATCAGATTAGTAATTTAAATAGGTACCTAGTCACTAATTCTATTTTTAATTTGTGTCCAGTATTGTATGTTTTCTCCTCATAGGTACTATTTATCAAATAAATGGTATTTGTTTATGATTCTTATCTTAATTGTGTTGTTAGTATTCGTCTTTGAAAGAGCACAATGATAGTTGAGATACCTACTGTCTTTGATACTATCTGATCTTTTATTATAAAGTGTAATTTGTCACTTACCTATGATGATACCTCTTTATTAAGTAAAATAAATCGATATGATAACATAAGTATCTACATATTATATAGCCAAAGTAATTATTTTAGGCTCTTAAATACAACCTCTGACAATAATGGTAATATCAATAGATTTTAATACTGTGTGGATATTATTTATTTAGTTTTGCTTAATTGGCACTCCGCAGTGAAAGGGTTAAATTCGCCGGGAAAGAGCGGGAAAATCTTACTTAGTGGTTTATTACGATGTCGTTGAAATCCTTATTTCTAAATATAATTGAATTACCTATATAACTCTATAGGTTTTAATCTTGTTTCAATAAATACCTACCAAATTTTGTGATTTGACGTCGTTTATTTGAAATTTGTTAGGATCGATATGGTAGGATTCATCCAACGAATTTGCTCGCTTCGCTGGTAGTATTCGATTAGGTACCTATAATGCCTATCGCCTAAAATATTACCTACCTACGCCAAGGCCCAAGGCCCAAGAAGTAATAAGTCTTTACTTATGGACGTGATCTTTTCTAAGCGTGTAGCGTTTCATTAGTGTCAGACTTTTTTTAAAATAAAGAATAATTTTTTTAAATTTATTAACCATTTATAAAATTAATATTGTACCAGTACTTTACTTAGGAATTTATAAAATAGGATAATTAAATTGATTACTGTGTATGGTATTAATAAACACTAATGACATCCCGCGGCGGAGTTTAAAACTCCTGTAAAATTCACCCAGGTACTTAGGTAGGTACTTATAAATAACTAGGTATTGCGTTTTTTGTATAGGTAGGTAGATACTAAAACCACATACAAAATTATCTTTTCTAATTAATTTTGTATGTGGTTTTGATAAGATCAGCAGTAAGTAGGTACAGTTTGACATTCAACTATTTTCGAATGGAAAATCTCCCGTGCGCGGGGCCCCTTCTAAATCTATGGGAAAACCCAACACAATTTACTAAAATTAGTATATCTATTAATTTTCTGGCTCTAGCTTCCTAAGAGCCAAGTTATAATTACTACGTTTTACTAAGACCCAACATGTACCAAGAACAACCTCATCCATGTAAGTGCCCGTATTCATAGCCATGATGCAACCTGCATACGTGAAATTAAATAATAAAACATATTTTAGCATGTTGTTTTAAGAGACGATAAGAGGCGATAACGTTTGGTTTATAATATACTTAGTATCGCCGATCTTTGTAAATATTATGTTCCATGTATGTAACTACGTTACTTGAGCTATGCAATGTAAAACTGTTATTGTGTCATTAGATATTTCTTGAAAGTTGTATGCTCGGGTGTCTAGCTAGGTCGATTGCTTAAGTTAGGACTAGGTAGTATGTAGGCCGAGATAGATTGATTGATACATAGCCTTAGTTGATAGCAGAAAGGGCGACACCCAAACGATGAACCGGGAGCGGTGAAGGAAGAAGGTGTTCCGTACGTGAAAATTTTTCACATAAATTTCTGTATATATCTGTACTTAGTTGATCTTAAAATTGGGTAGGTACTATTATTATTTTAATTTTTAGCTGGTTTGGCTAGAAACACCAACAAATCCACTACTGAAAGTAGTGGACATTGCTGCAGTGGTAGACATAGTGAAGAGCAGGGGAGATATAATCGTGGTAGTGGACAACACATTCCTGACGTCCTACTTGCAAAGACCGCTGGACTTCGGCGCCGACATGGTGGTCTACTCGTTGACGAAGTACATGAACGGACATTCTGACGTGATCATGGGAGCGGTGGTACTGAATAACACAGCTTTGGAAGAAAAACTGAGATTTTTGCAAAATGGTAAGTACCTTCTATGTAATTATATAAATATTTATTTGCCCTTTGTTTAAAACCGCATAGTGTAAACAAAATAAAACAAATTGATAGTTACCTTTACCTTTTGTTGTTTGTAGCTATTGATTGTATGATGGTATGTATTGTTTTGCTGAAATTTATTACAATGTAATGTAACCAGAAATGTGGTGTATGTCAACATAAACTTTCTTATACCTGTATGGAAGTGCATAAATGGTTATATAATATTAGGTTTTAGTTTTTCCGATTCCTATTTATGCTGCAGCAATCTACTTTGGGTAGGTACATAATATGTATTGTAAAATGAATTCTAACATGAAGTAATACTATCTACGCCTAATGCTTTTTTAAAACTTGTATAGTTTGACAACAATATATTTAAAACAAACTGATACACATCAGTGCTAGGTCAGCATGTACGTTTCCAAAGATAAATTTTCCCTGAACTGTTTCCATTTTTACCGCCTTATCGGTGGCCGCCGTCAATTCATCCTCTACTACAAGTGCTGAAACAACAGGATAAAACTAAACCTTCTGAGGAAAATAAAACACGTTCAAGTAAAAAAAACCAGCTATAATGATGACTTTTAAGAACAAACATGACGTAACTACCTAACACTAGTTTGACTCGTTTAAATTGATACCCTAATTTACTATTTTGCTATGTCACTGGGATGAATGTGCAGGCAGAAGCTGTTTAACATGTAATTTACACTTAGACGATAATGACGCTCAAATTGGTACGGTACCGTTTTATCGTAAGAGTGTAAATTTGTTTAAGCATCATAAATATTTTTTGTTATCTATGCATACTAAATCGTGTCTACTTATAATATTTATTAGAGTACCACATTATTTTCTTTTGGTTATAAATATAAATTTCACTTTTGGTTTGTGATAAATGCTTAAATTTCTTTTATCTATGGTCTAAACATACTTAGTTGACAAATTCATTACAATTTGTAATCAAAACTTTAGTTCGCAAGATTGGGAAATTCATTTCTATAGGTACATACAAATCAATATTGCACATATATCAAAGTATTTTACAAGAAAATGGATTCCCAATCTTTATAACCCATAAATCAACAAAGAAAAAAACAGCAGTACTTAATATTTCAACCCGAGTCGTGATTCGTCAGAATATGTATTTAAAAAAACTTTCAGCAATGGGCGCGGTCCCATCGCCGTTCGACAGCTACCTGGTGAACAGAAGTTTGAAAACCCTGGCATTGCGCATGGAAAGACATAAGACGTCTTCCTTAGTCATAGCAAAGTGGCTGCAGCAGCATCCTAAAGTCACGGAGGTATTGCATCCAGGTATATCATTTTTTGTTTACTAAATTTGATTCCAAATAAAACAAACTTGCAAACAAATGGCAAACTTAATGCTAAAAGCATCTCTTCCAGCATAACCATTGGGAGAACGATATAATGATTTTTCTTTATCGCCTCATCGTATGATTACTCTCTGATATAATAACACTTCATAAATTACATTTAGGTCGACAAGCTAACAATAGGCCCTGAACTCTTATTTTAAATGTAAACAATTATACTATGTATAACTTTTTTTTAAATTCCATTTTACTGTATGACTAATAGGATACGTGATTTGATGCACTAACTGGGTGTTTATCTATGATGACTTGCAATTTTGATTTAAGCGTCACGAATAGATAAGGACTAGATAAGTAGATTTTACACAATATGTATTAACATAGAAACCGCATTTTTATCTTGATCAATATTTCCCGTAAACATTTCCAATACAGTACCATGACAAAGTATCAAAGTTTATGTGGAACTCTAAATCTATGATGTGGAACATTCAAACTACAGACAAGTTGAAGTAGGAAAAACTTACAAGATTTGATTACAGACAGACTGAAGACGGGACGGCATGAAACTAAATAAACTAATTATATAATTTTCAACATCGTTCTTTAGAACACGTACCATTTTTATTTAATTTTTCATGCATAAAATATATTTAATTTTTATGCAGTATAATAATGCTGCTCATGCAGTGATGCTTATCAGTGATGGAATTACCGCCTTGTAAACCTATTAAATGTGATACCGCTCAGCGATAAATTAACTTCGTAATGCAGGTGTGGTAGCTATATTAGTTGATAGTAAGTGAATTATGTAGACTTTCGGTCGTCTACAAGAAATAGGAAAAAATAAATTGCGCAAAGTTAGGTCATCTTTGGTACGGACACTAAACGAACGCTATTATCATTCCAGGGCTGCCAAACCACCCACAGTACGAAGTGGCGAAGAAGCAAATGACGGGTCACTCGGGTGTCTTCAGCTTCACACATTCCGGAGGCCTGCAGGAGTCTCGAAGGTTCCTCAGCGCGCTCAAAGTGTTCACTCTGGCAGAAAGTCTGGGAGGCTACGAAAGCTTGGCCGAGTTACCGTGAGTCTCTCTCCCTCTCTGTCTCTTTCTCTCAACTGGGCGTTCCTGGTTACATCTGTAACAATCCACTTAAAAATAGGTAGCTAATGATTTTGACCATCCACTGGCATGACGCCTTTAGGAATGGTCTAACATCTGTCAAGGCCGATCTCGCTCCTTACTCGCCTTTTGCGACATCCACTGAAGGATGCATAGGTCCTATTCTAGGGCGGAAACTAAACAAGCTACCGTGGGTATCATTACTACTGATTACTTTACTACTAATGTTTCTGCTACCGAGGAAATTTCTGGATAAAAGTAAAATGCCTTATAGAAATTCGTTCAGGCAATTTGTTTACAATGTTGTTTCTGCAAGACTTTAAGATCTCTTTCGTCTTTAAATCACTTCTTACTTACATTCTGGCTTACGATACTAGATATAAAGAGTGTAACAGGGGACCCTCATTTAATTGACTCAGTTGTTTGTCTGAACAATGAGAACAAAGAGTTAATTGTCAATGAATAGATAAAAATACAAAGGAAATGTTTTCTTTACAGATCAGTGATGACACACGCGTCCGTCCCTGCTTTACAAAGAGAAGAATTGGGTATAACAGACTCTTTGATACGTCTTTCGGTTGGATTGGAGGACACTATAGATCTTATCGATGATTTAGAACAAGCTTTTAAAGCCGCCTTTTAAGATTAAATTATTATTTTTTATTATCATGAACGTTATACTGCGTACACTGCGCGTAATCATGTTAATTCGCCAAGCGAAGATGTGTTTCATGTTTGTGAAATGTTAATATCGTAGCTGACTATGAGATTCAGCTAGAAAAATTTAAATTAATTTTGAAATGTGACAACATAACAGAAAAAGATTAGGATTCATGCCTATATAGAAATTAACTCTTGGAAGTTCTGTTTTTCAATAGTTGCTACCTATGTAAGACATTACGTATAGACGTAGGCGTAAGTGTAATAAGGAAGTTCCTCTTAAAGTCGGGGCCATTTTGGGTTCTGAAAATAAAAATTGGTTTATCATTTTCACCTTGTTTAGTGAAATACAAACCAGCCATTGAAACTATGACGGAAACGGAATAAAGTCAGCTACGATCTGTAACGTATATAAGTCTGTTATACAGAGACATTTACGTACCTAATATAATAATGGAAGCATGTTCCTTTTTACCCACAATAGAATGACAAAGTAATCCAGTCCAATCATTCAATCTAACAGTCATTCGAGTATTCATACAATGTTAATTCACAATGGGTTCAAGTGAGGCTAAACGTATTCAACTTAAGGTTAAATATGTACATTTTTTACAAAATGATTGCGTACCTCTCCTCTATTTTGTTCCTGTTACATCAGAAGAATATTTTTTAAAACGTTTTATTTAATTAAACAGCACATGTTTTATTTATTCCAATGACTTTACAAAGTATCTATCTGTATGCAAATACATGTGATTAATAAATTATTTATTGTTACAATATTAAAACGGAAGATTTTATTCAATTTTAAAAATAATATAAAAATTCCTTTTCTTAATTTTAACGGTCAGATCAAAACTATAATATATCTAAGGAGCATGACCGAGATAGAATTTTACCATAAGTCTGTAGACTTATGGTAAAATTATGAAAAAAACAGGTGTACCTGTTTTAATTTTAAAAAATAATAAATTGAACAATTATTATACTTACCCCATCGAAATAGTAAATCCCTATCATCAAAATTTCCTCGATTATCCCTTAGGAATTCTTTCGGCTACTTTAGATAACCTTACGATGTCGTCAGGGAAAGACTTTAATTTTTTTATTGTTTCTTTTGAAGCTGACTAAGGCCTTCGAACTCGAATGTCCGGAATGCAAGCGTCTCTTGTAGTAAGAGATATTCTTTTCTATGACTCCAAAGACAAAAAGCTGCCATTAGAATGTTCGTGTGGAACATGTCTGCCTACAATACTTCAGTCCCTTAATACCGAGAAGCTTTTATGCGTTCGTAGAACTCGAGATATTACAGCGATTGTCTTACCGAAGAGTTACATAAACAACCCATTACATTATGAAATGAATCGCTCATATTCAGCATTGATACCGTATTTTAACATTTGGATGCATGAATTTGAAATAAACGAAAAATATATCTTACTTTGATTGATTGGGGATAGTGTCAGGTAGAGGGCTACTGGGAGTAATTGTGTCCCCAAGTCTTGTAAAAGATGTGCCTCGGCCCTCGATGTGTGATATTGGAATCTTATTACAGTGGTTCGCCTAGAGTAAAATAAAATAAGTACCTATATTTGCATAATGAACTACCATAATGCACATTTGATTAAGAAATTTTCCTCATCATCGTACAGTTAACGATAAATCAATGAGCTGCCATAGTTTTCCCTTTCAACATAAGTTCTTCAAAGGGCGTGAAAGATTCGTTCAATTCAATTTAAATTACCATCACAAAGTTACATGCAATTTGGCATGCGACATAACTGTAATGCAAGTACCTAATAATATGAGGAACCTAATCAGTTCAACCAATTTTTATGGTCATCGCAATCCTCGTCCTTGTACCGACGTCACTGTGCCGTGCCAGTGACCTACTGGAAATAACCATATCACGTAATATGGGAAGTGAGGCTAATTATATAATAGTATATGACGCTTTGACGATAACAGCCATCCTATAACTATCAAACAAATCCAACCAGTGCAAATGCGCTGATCACGTCTTACCTACGTCAGTTTAATAACGGATGTTAATCCACTAATAGTACCTATACAGGAATCTTACCACAACCCAAATATAACATAGGTAAGGTACCTAACTAACCTACCTACGTAACATTGTGATTATCATAATCATCTGCAGCCCTCCGTGACCGTTGGGAGGTCGAATTGAGGAAAATTTCCAATTTTAATCTTAACTGGTATTAAAAATGCGAAAGTAAGTTTGTTGGTTGTTACCTCTCCACGCTCTATCTATATATAAATTTTGCATACATGTAGTTTGAAGTATGGAGAAGGTCATAGTGTACTTTCATCTCGGAAAAATAACTGTGTTTCCCGTGGGAAAAACACGCAGGCGAAGCCGCGGGAAAAAGCTAGTATTTTCCTTTATCGTGCAGTTAGTTATATAGGTAAACCTTTTTTGTAATGAGATTGTACTCTTGCCGTCATTCCCGGCTATCTACCACAATAACTATTTTTTCTTTTTTGTTGATTTATGCTATAATAAATATAATATAAAGATGTGTCTGAACCATGGACTTAGTAGGTACTTCGTACAACACACAACACTACCTACTAATTCCATGGTCTGAACCTCCTATAACCTTAAAATAGCAAACAAACCAACCAGTTTCTTTGCTATATCTAAAATTCTTGGTGAACCCAGTAATTTAAGTTTTTGAGAGAAGACTCCTCTGTTCCTTAAAGTGTAGTGTAGCGTAGGCCTAGGAACAAAAATATTATTTGTGTTATTTATTCATGCAAAATCTAGTGGACGAATTGTTATGAAATTTGGTATCTGCACACCCGTGTACTCACAATATAACCCGGAATAACACGTAGGATACTTTTTATCCCGAAATTCCAACGGGAGCGAAGCCGCGGGGCGCAAGTAGCAATATAAATCTGTGCTGGCCATGAAAGTAAAACTCTGATGTGACTCTATGTCGTACGGGTTATCAACACTATAACAAGGTCGCTGCTATATAAATCAGACATCACAGCCCATAGTTAACGGGTTAATTTATAGAATAGCCGTTTGTGTGTGCTGTTTTGCGTTGATTAAAACTTTCCACTACTTATAATTAAGGTAAGTGTAGCAATTATTTAATAGCCCTTTGGTAGCCTTTAGCGGAATTTATGGATCTTCTAATTTCCGAGTGTTTTGTTGCTAACACTGGTGTTAGATTTTATTCAGGTAGCTCAAAGGCATCTGACATTTACGACCATTCAGCGAAGTAAATGTGGAATTGTCTCATACCATGGAACGTATGGAAATAGTAAGTACGAAAAATTCCATGTCGCATACACACTAATGAACTTAAACTGTCAACCAGTGTGCAGGTTTACTCACGATGTTTTCCTTCACCGGAAGCAAGTATAGCAACTCATGTGGTACGAGTAGGATTCGAATCTGGGACCTTTCGACCACAGGCGGACGGTCTTAACCACTGGACCACCACCGCAGGTATTTATGGTAAAACACGTGATAACAATTCAACGTCATTTTTTGTGTCCGCAAAAAATGACGATTTTATGTAGGTCCAACAATATACTTATAACGATGAGTAGGTACTTACTATTTTATTTTTTTATCAGATGCCTATTCGTTGGGGAATTGTGTGTGCCGCAAAAATCTGCAATGACTTCGTGAATGCAGTGAACAGCTACCCCGACAAGGGTGATCAGGTGATAGCTGCCATTGCTGCCAGCAACAGGCAGAGAGCTGCTGAATTCGCAAAACTGCACAAAATTCCTAAAGTGTTCGACACTTATGAAGCAATGGCTGCTAGCAAAGATATTGGTAAATTAGTTTTGTTTATTTTTAAATTTGAAACACACGGATGTATGAAACGTTGTGGTAAGCATTGGGTAAACAGCATTTCCTTTCGACAAGTTCTATAAATGTAGGTAATTCTATTTTGTTACAGATGTTGCTTATATCGGTTCTCTAAATCCAGACCATTACAGGCTAAGCAAATTGTTCTTAGAAAATGGCAAACATGTCCTATGCGAAAAGCCCTTGTGCCTGAATTTCAAGCAAACTCAGAGCCTGATAAGGCTAGCACAAAAACAGAAATTGTTCTTGATGGAAGCCGTTTGGTCTCGGTTCTCTCCCGTTTATATCGCGGCGGAGAAAGATATACAAGACGGGAAATTGGGTGAAGTAAAATTTTTGGAAGTCAACTATGGAGTTCCTATCAAATCCGTCGAGAGGGTGAGGTAAGATTGTAAGATCACTGCAACAGAAGATGAATTTCGATAAAATTTGATTAGCCTTACTATTATAATCCTCTTTTGACTTTAAGCAAAAAAGAATTTGGAGGCAGTGCGTTACTAGACATCGGGATATACACATTGCAGCTATCCCAATATGTATTCAAAGACGAGCCAGTAAGAGTATCAGTTGTGGGGGAATCCCTCAACGAATCAGGTGTGGATCTGATGGAGACCATTGTTCTGGACTACCCAGGCGGAAGGCGCGCTGTGCTGAATGTAAATGTTCACATGCAACTATGGAATAAAGCTACCATCTACGGCACCAAAGGAAGACTTACGGTAAGAAATTTAATCTACAGTGATGTACGTATATATGGACCTCGAGGTAGGAGATTCTAAACTTAGCTATTATATCGATATAAGTATGGTGAGCATCCATTTTGTAACAAGTAACACAAGTTCACCACCAATTTCTATAGGATACAGATATGCTTTCCCTTTTAGGAGCGTTCAGTTTCCGACTGAACAATCTTAAAATATAGGAATGTATGTATTCTTAATTTTGTATTAGGTACCCTCAGAAGCAAGTGTCATATAAAGCACAAGTATCATTCGAAAGTTTAATTTACAACTCGTGTGTTTACGGCCTTCGATTGCTTCTCTTGTTATAATAATGTGCTATTACATGAGTATCTGCTTATCTCTTTCTAGATAGAGGACCCGTTCCACTTCCCGACCGAACTGACTAGAGCAGACGGCAAGACTGTAAGTTTCCCACTGCACCGGTCACCTCTGCCGTACAACTTCGGCAACAGCGCTGGTTTGGTTTTCGAAGCCTTGGAAACTGTCAGATGCATTAAGAATGGTACGTTTATTTGCCTATTTGTCAATGGTTTTGATGAAGTGAAATAGTAGGATGTCGTCCATTGGTGAAATTTGAAAATGATGTAGTTTTTTTTTTACTGTGGCGTTTCCAGTTCCTCTACTGTACAGGTAAATTAATTTTCTGTAGACGGTAGCACTTTTTTGCCTTCAGCAAGATTTATTTATCACAAAGACCCCACAAGAAACTTATGTGGTATTTTCTCATTGAACAATTATCTCATGTGAGGTGGGCACAGTAGGTATGTCAAATCCGTTTATTTACCTCCATCACTTGCCATTTCACTTAATATTTCCTTCCTATTCATACTTTCTTTGTCCCCGATAAATTTATCTTCCATATTTATATTATAGTGTCACGTAAAATAGTGACAATGTATTTCGACGATATGAAACTCTGTTTAACGTTTTATTGTACAGGTCTGACAGAGTCACCAAGGATGCCCCACAGAGACAGTCTGATCTTGGCCAAGCTCGAAGATGCCATTCGACAGCAAACTGGAGTTCATTTCGATGCTGATGACCAGGAATTCCCATAAAAGAATTAATTATAAATTTATGAAATACAAATGGCAACGATTAAAAATAAATATGTAACTAGGAATGCAATTAGATATTTTTTCAATTACTAGGTACCTAATCCTCTAATATAAAAAAAACACGTTTATACAAGGGTGTAGCGTGATTTGGAGAGTCCCTGTGTCAAAATTAGTTGGGGGCCCAAATGTAGGGTAACGAAATCTTCTTTTCAACTTCAAAAATGAATAAAAATTTTCATTACGTCTTTACCTTTAGGTACTTGTACTAACTTATATTACCAGAATCCTAACTTTATGTTCATAGTATGCTTTGGGGACATTTAACACTGTAAATGGCTACAGCTTTACTAATAAGTACCTAAATGATTTATTGATTTGGGTAATTATGAAAGTTCTGCTGATAAAGGTAATGTTATATTATGTGGTGATAATCTGTACAATATCATTACTTGAAACCAAATGAAAAGATATCTAATGCTAGACATGGGTAACTGTCGATCGTCGACATCATCTCGAATTTGTTCGCATATTATGCTCCAAGCTCGTGAAGAAGTTAGGTATATTTGGTTTGAGATAAAAAAATATATTCTCGTAAAAACAGATACGTGACGTGTTTTAAAAAAAAATAAATTAGGTTTTTATTTCGCAGATTTCGCATTGCATGAGTAGAATTGCGACATTATCTAGATTCCTTATACCTACACCCGTACGTAGGTGGAGGGTTACATACCCTACTTATATACTTATTATAATGCCGTCGTTGTAATACACGTACGTACGTACAAAATTAGTCCGTACTGATTTTATAAATTCCTGAATAACTCGTAAACGTTTTAAAAATAACATCAAATGGCGAAACTTTCAGCGGACATTTAAAAACATACTTACCTATATAATAGGTGGGTTAATAAAATCGATAACGTATGATAACAGTAGTATGCAACACTATGAGATAAATGCTAAAATCATAAAAATAACCAAACATAACAACCAGCGTGTCTTGTTTGGTCTTACATAATAGTGTATCGTTAGTCGTCGGATCGAAGACTTGTGTTTTGTGTTGTTAAAATTTCGCACATTTAAAAAGGTAAGCATACACACAATAAACACCTAAAAGTACTGTTATATCGATATCAAATGTAAACAATGAATGTTCGTAAGTATTTCATAATTATGTTTATTATTTTGGTCAAATATAAATCTATACTAGGTAACTTCTTTTCATTCATTTCATTTCATAGCCCTATAATCTTAACCTCATACATAGGTACGCTACCTAGATATATAGTATATATAGCTAGATATATAGCACATTACCATCATCTCTTAACGCGATCCAGTTCAGGACCTAAACTGATCTGCATCGCTAATTCGTACCATCAAGTTGACATAACGATCCATTATAGGTAGTCACCAAAACAATACGCCGTTTCGATTTCATTCACTCATTTTGCATACAATTCGGTACCATGATATGCATTGAGAACGTAAACTGCGTAGCGTATCTGTCAAAATTCGCGATTCAAAAAAAGTTACTATTTCTGATTGATTACCACGAAAGTAGTCCCACAGACGTGGCGCTACTGTCGCTGAAAACAATGACGTGGTCTATCTGTTATTGATAGTTCCTAGTTTTGCCACCGAAACTCCATCGTGGTACAGTTTTTATGTTCCGAAGTTTAATGTTATGATTATGATCGACAAATTTGTTAGTCTAGTCCATATTGCATTTATTGTAATTGAAATATTTTATTTTATTGTGTTTTGTATTTACTTTAGTCATGTAACTAACACAAAGATAATAATATACATTTAAATTTTAAGTAACAAAAAAATACATATTGTTTGCTCAAAATGATAAGATTTGAAATTGGAACGCAACTCTTGAAACGGGATAAAATATATAGAGATCATATAGCCTTATCTCTTTCTGCTCTTCTCTTTACGCTGCTGTCACTGGGGTTTACGATTCAGAGACAATTTTTCTTTCTTATAGAATTCAAATGACACTTTGTTAAGATAATTTGGTGGTACCAAATAACGCAATTCATTTTAGGTTCCTAAACTGAACTCTCCTGCATTTGAATCATTGTGTAATAGTTGATGGTAGGCGCCCAGGTATAATATAGTCATGTAAAAAGTGACTAGTTATTATAAAAGGTCGGCTTATTTGTTTCATCGTCTGTCTACCTACACCTCAGGTCACGTGGCGAAGCGGAAAATTCAAATGTAGGTATTAGTCAAAATAACACATATTTTAATTACTCTTGTTTTTTTATTAATTACTTGTCTATGAATGAGTGAGACAAAAGTATTTTAATTGCAAGAAAACCTCGAAATTTTCAAATTTCCCGCGAGAACAGATGTCCTTTATGTTTGGCCTAAACATATGTTTAGGCCAAACATTAAATTTCAAGAAACTTTGTTGAGTTTCAATGGAAAACTCATTTTAGGTTTCCGTACAAAAAATAAAAAAAACTGTACCCTTATAGAATTATAGTGAATACATGGCGCTAGTGGTTTTGTACAGTCTCTACGCTGTCGTCAAAGAGTTTTCCAAACTAGCGCATTCGGGAGCCTAATATTTTGAAATACAAAATATAATTCATTGCTTGTAGATCACAGAAAAACTTATAAGAAATTGTATAATAAATTGTAGGTATGTCCCCTTTTCACGCGAGTTAACTCGCTCTTGACCGGTTGTTTTTTCTTTACCTAATACGTACTAGTACTTTGGGTATGGAATTGTTTTAGCGATCGCGCGATAGTGATTTAAAAGTAGAATGTTTTTAATGCAAAAAGCTTTCATTAACTGAACTTCCTTCTTGTAAATAGATGACAATTCGTTGGGGTATAGTATGCGCTGGCAAAATCTGCCAAGACTTCGTTAATGCAGTGAACAGCTACCCGGACAAGGGTGACCAGGTGATAGCCGCCATTGCAGCCAGGAACAAGAAGCGAGCCGCGGAGTTTGCGAAACAGCTCAACATTCCTAAAGTATTCGACTCTTATGAAGCATTGGCTAGAAGCAAGGACATTGGTAAATATGACATGTTATTACGATTTGGATATTACGAAAACATAGAGTTTAATTGCAAATGTTTCAACAAAATAAACAGAGTAAGTAGTAGTTACCCATTAATTGACTAATAAAATTTTCCTATATTCGCAATAAGATAATAAAAACCCCCATATCTCAAATTAGATGAATATTAAAATCAATCAGCTAAGTTGAGTAATCTTATCATTGGTCGATTAGTCTTCATTCGAAATATGGTGTGTATGAAAGTCTTAGGTAGGTACATATTATTACGCATGATTGTGAAATCAACCTATTCATAATTGTAATATAATTGATGACTGTCCGTGATAATGCCGAGGTATCTGTTAAAGGTAATACATACATATACCTAGACAAAGTTTGTAGTGGAAAGTACCTAAGTACGAAGGCAACTACAAACTGAAATTTCATGTAGTACGCAATGCAAGTGCATAGAAATGTTAAAGTTTGTGGAAATAATAATACGTTTCAGATGTTGCATACATCGGGGCCCTTAATCCAGACCACTATGAGCTAAGCAAATTATTCCTCGAAAATGGAAAGCATGTTCTTTGTGAGAAGCCCTTGTGCCTCAATTTGAAACAAGCTCAAAGCCTGGTAAAATTTGCTCAAGCAAAGAAACTATTCTTAATGGAAGCCGTGTGGTCCCGGTTTTCACCTGCGTATATCGCGCTGGAGAAAGATATCAAGGATGGAAAATTGGGAGATGTCTCATTTTTGGAAGTTAACTTCGGCGTTCCTATTGGCGGTGTCGATAGAGTGAAGTAAGAAGACATTCTATAATCACATTCAAAATACTTCTACCACAGACGTAGTCTGCCATTTCAAAAAATATGTTTCCAAAGTACTATAACGTTTTACTTACGAGGCAAGCTAACCACAATCAGTTGCAAAAACACAGTCAAAACATGAAAGCAGTTGCGATTATGACCATCCTTACTGACTCAAACGTTAACTGTGGCAAACTCTGTAAAAATGTACACAACACTTTATTTTCCAGTAAAAAGGAATTCGGCGGCAGTGCGGTAATGGACATTGGGATATACGTACTGCAATTGTCCCAATTTGTATTCAAAGACGATCCAATAAAAGTATCAGTAGTCGGCACACCCCTCAATGAGTCAGGCGTGGATCTACTGGAGACCATCGTTCTGGACTACTCTGGCGGCAGGCGTGCTGTACTCAATGTCAACGCTCACATAAGAATGTGGAACAAAGCTACCATCTATGGCAGTAAAGGAAGAGCCACGGTAAGATACTGTTGTCGAAAACTCTTGCAACAATCCTAGTTTTCGTTCGTTCCGTAGTACATATAACTATCTTTCTTGTATCTTTTTAATTTTGATTTTCAGCTGGAAGACCCCTTCCATTTCCCAACCAAGCTGACTAGGGAAGACGGCAAGACTGAAGAATTCCCGCTGCATGGCTCACGAGAATACAACTTTGAGAACAGTGCTGGACTAGTTTACGAGGCTTTAGAAACCGTTAGATGTATTCAAAATGGTAAACATGTTTAACACCAGCTCGTTCTATCAATAAAAACACTAAAATTGACTGGCGTCAAAACAAGGAATCAAAGTATTAGATATAAAATACACTATGGTTACTTACATTAGATTAGACATACAAATATACAGTACATAACAGTTAAACTGCATTTTACCGAATGCAATAAACGCAAAAATAAATTTGGCTCGCGAGCCACACGTGGCAAACTGATTACGCTTGTCACATGCGTCTGACGCTGCGTATGCCGCACAAAACCACCGCGCGCTTTATGAATGAAAGTCTTACATGCACATTGCACATGCATATTTTGTGTTATATAATGTTTTTTCTGTTACCATAGGTCTCACAGAGTCACCACGAATGAGCCATAAGGAGAGCTTGCTTCTAGCGAAGCTAGAAGATGAGGTTCGAAGGCAGCTTGGAGTTCATTTTGACGTGGATGACCAGGAATTTCCATAAAAAGACTTTCAATACCTCAGATTTTATTGTATTTTTTAAAAATGTTGTAGCGATGTCTCAACGATTACGATGATTTTAATAAATTAAATCTTTCATTGTCTGTATAAAATTTATTTACATTTATTTTACAGTCTCACATACATGAAAACATTATTATATGTATGTATGCGATATGACAGAGCCAAAGGATGAAATCACCTCTCTGGCACAAGTTTATTCTGCAAAGAAAAAATCGATTAAATCTATAAAACAAAAATAAATCCAAATTAATTTGAAAATCTGTCTTTCACGTTTTCACGGCTAAACAGCTGGGCAGATTTTGATAAAATGTGGAATAAACAACATTTAGATACATTTAATGCCCCGGGGTCAACCATAGGCTATCGCGGGTGGAGCAGCACAGTGGAAAAAAAACCTAAGTGTTTGATACTGCCAAATGCTTTTATTAATCACTCCCATGAAAATTTCTGAGATTAAAAGAAACCTGTGAAATTTTGTGCACTGAGCAATAAATTTCAACAAATCCGTCTAATAGAAATTGCCCCGGTTTACGGCGGCGACAAAGCCCGATATCACTTAAGGATGAGAAAGAAGAATTTTAGGATCTTTCAAGGGAATCTACCTTTTTCTGGTTTATATAATAACATCACGCCATGTTATCATATTATTACACGTTATCTAACCAATTGACATGGTACTATTCCTCAATAAATATAAAATACGATAAAACAGCTCGTATCATCTACCATACATCTATGGGTTATCAATACAAATAACAGTGGTCGACTATCTTTAACACATAAGCGATCAATCCGTAGTCGGGAGTACATATTTACGTGTTTTGTTTTGATTTATATAAATTTGAGTACACAAGGTAAGATTTAGAAACAAGCATTGCTGTATTAGAATCAAGTTGTGTAACTAATTAAATTACTCATCTGGAACAAGGATTTACTGAAAATAGTATTAACTTTTCCTTACGTAAAAAAAAATACTATACTTTACATCTACTAAATAGTTTATGATATTATTCTATGTCTACATTAAAGGTTTTGGTTTTGAATAGATATGGCCATACATATATTTTCTTTATTACATTATTAGATGACAGTTCGTTGGGGCATCGTGTGCGCTGGGAAGATCTGCCACGACTTCGTGAATGCAGTAAACAGCTATCCTAATAAAGGTGATCAGGTGATAGCCGCCATCGCAGCCAGGAACAAGGAGCGAGCCACTGAATTCGCGAAACTACACAAAATTCCTAAAGTATACGATTCTTATGAAGCATTGGCTGCCAGTGCAGACATTGGTAAAAATGAACATTATATCTAAATAGGTACATATTTATATCACGAGCTCTTTAGAAAGGTTCGCTTCGGCAGCCTTAAAAATCTCACATCAGTCTCGCCATCAACTCGGAAAGGATGAACTTGAAGGTTGAGTGAGGCAGTGTAATTACAGGGTACTGTGGGTCTTTGACAAAAAATCGCCAACGTGCGCCTCATACTACAGGTGGTGCAGGCGCTCATAGTTTCCGGTGACCTGCTTGGTAGTATAATAAAATATATAATCCTTATATATTATAATAATAAGTATATTATAAAAATAAGTGCCCAAGTCGCGTCTGTGGGTGTGTATGAACACGATAAACTCAAACTATAATAACAATAGATAGTAGATACGATTTCTGAGGAAGGTTTAGGTGTGTAATTTATAATGGTTTTGCCCGAGCGAAACGGTGACGGAGCGCTAGTTTATAAAAATATCCACAGAAAGACCAAGGCATTGGGAAATTCTTTATCCTATAATAATCAGGCAAAGAAGATGGTAGCCATATGGTAGGTTATGTGGCTATAAGGCTAGCCACATAGCCTTTAGTGAAATGCAAACCTATGAAAATTACTTTGGCCTTCGGACATTTACATTCTGCACATCATACAATAACGTAATCTGAAAGCACTACAGTTTCTACTCAAAAAGATAATAAGAAAAGTGTTTACTAGGTGTGTTGTAAAGTGCTATAGCAGTCGCTAACGGCACTTTACAACACACGCCTAGTCGTGTTTAGCTTTCGGATTGACTTGTGCAGAAAGTATGTTAGGATTATACTTTGCTATTTATTTAAAGAGAGAAAGTATATAGCCATATCCATACAAATATTATAATGCGAAAGTCTGTGTGGGTGAAAGTTTGTATGAAAATCTATGTTTACAGATATTGCGTATATCGGAGCCCTAAACCCAGACCACTATGCTCTAAGTAAACTATTTCTAGAGCATGGCAAACATGTTCTATGCGAAAAGCCCTTATGCCTAAACTTCAAACAAGCACAGAGTATAATAAAACTAGCTGAGAAAAAGAAGCTGTTCTTTATGGAGGGAGTTTGGTCACGTTTCGCACCTTCATATGTTGCACTGGAGAAAGATATCAAGGATGGAAAATTAGGGGAAGTCAAGTTTGTCGAAGTCAACCTAGGAGTTCCAATGGCAAATGTTGACAGGATCAGGTAATTCTTTTTCTTATAAAGTGTTATTGTCAGGGACTAGTTAGTCCGTTAGTAGTTTAGCGGTGTTAAAATTGAGGGTTTTAAACACTGATTTTCATTTCGTTTCGTAATACCTCCAATCTGTTTTCAAACATTGCATAAATAAATATAGGTACAGCTTGACCATAAAGAGATGACAAAAAATAAGGGCGCTAGATTCTTCGTAGCTGTAACAACAATTTTGTATGGAAAATTTTAGTTTTACTTTAATTAATTTATATTATGGTCAAATTGTACAAACACTTTACAAAGTAGGTAACGCACGTGTTCCGCAGTCAGTGTGCTCAAAACACACACAATGCCATGAGTACTATGAACCGAATGCACAAATTACTATCATAAAATTTTATCCTTAATTTATAAATAATTTCAGTAAAAAGGAGTTGGGCGGCAGTGTGGTCCTAGATATCGGGGTGTACGTATTACAACTGTCCCAATTCGTGTTCAAAGACGAGCCAGTAAGGGTATCTGTGATCGGGGAACCCCTCAACGAATCAGGCGTGGACCTGATGGAGACTATTGTTTTGGACTATAAAGATGGCAGAAGGGCTGTGCTGAATATCAATGCTCACATAAAGATGTGGAACAAAGCCACGATCTACGGAACTAAAGGAAGATACACGGTAAGAAATCCAATACAGATATTATATATATATATATAACTAACTAACGCGAAATCATAATCCGCTACGAAACGTTTAGCAAGACAAAGATGGGAAGACGACATTGTCAAAGTAGCTGGAAATTAATGGATGCGGGTTGCCTAGAACTGAGATTAATGGCGCTCGATTGAGGAAGCGTTTACCCAAAGAGGGATTCTAAGTTGATTAATTTTACTTTAAATGTTTCCTATTTCCTCATAGTATTAATGTTTATAGATACATTCATTCATTCCATTAACTTGGAAATAAACAGGCTTATTTTACATGAAGAAGAATAAGAAGTATACCTATGATAAGGAAGGAATCTAAAGTTTACCTAAACACTAACAGGGCGCTAGGAGTTGAGGGATAAATCCAAATACGTACATGAATCCGTATAAATATATTTTAATTTTTAGCTAGAAGAAAACTTCAATTTTTCCACGGCGTTGACCAGAGAAGGAGGCAAGACTGAATATTTCCCATTGCATGAATCACCACTGCCATATAACTTCGACAACAGCGCTGGTTTAGTTTACGAGACATTGGAAGTCGTCAGATGTATTAAGAACGGTAATTATTTATTTTGAACCCAAATAAATAGCCAGTATGAAAAGTTTCGCATGTGGCTTCACCCTAAAATAAGACAATTCTATATTCTGTCGTGACTAAGGCACATAAAATTCAAATTTAAAATTCAAATTCAATTAATTTATTCAGAAGTTAGACCTTCACAGACACTTTTTCTCGTCAATTTTTATATTTATAGTTATTTCTCACAAGCTACAAACTACTGGCATTTCGGAACGACCACTGCTGAGAAGAAATGCCGAAAGATTTGAACAGTGTTGGTCCCTATCATGCCAGATCGGCTTACCATCATTGTTTCTTACAATGTTCTTTTTTTCTAATAATATATAAAAGTACATAATGTACATAGTCAAAAGGTATATCATTAACTTACATGAAAATATATGAGAAACGAGATGACCAGTTCCCTCTGGCAGCACCCGTTTACGAGTTGACGTATGGGACAGTCATCGCGTAGCTCAAGCATAATAGAGGGAACCTCACGACCCGGCCCACGACGCCACTACCAAATTGACCATTTGAGTGAGCATTACACACTCGAATCCCATGACTTCATAATTACAAATCTTATTCGTCGAAATAGAAGTATAATTCAGACACTTGAAGATCACAAATCACGTACATGTTTTACAAATAAAATTTAAGTGTCACAATATATGAATTATTATAACAAAAATAAAAATTATGAATAAAATAATAAAAAACAGTAAAATAAAAATTAGGACATCATGTATGGAGTGGCAAAGTTGTCGGGAGGATCCATGCGTTTTTATCAGTCAAAACTCACTCGTATAACTGATAAGCGACAATAGATCCCAAAGAGGATTGATGCCGGTTGATAATCAAAGCCAAATCATTAAAATACTTTTTTATGGTGTTCCCGTGCAATTCCCGGGTGCATTCGGTCAAATTTTCAACAAAGAAGATCAATCTGAATGCCAGATATTTTTATCCAAAACTGTATCACCATATATTTAATTTCAGGTCTTATAGAATCACCAAGAATGAGCCACAAAGAGAGTTTGACCCTGGCCAAACTTGAAGATGAGGTTCGAAGGCAAATTGGAGTTCATTTCGACGCCGATGACCAGGATTATCCATAAAAAAATTCTTGTAACAATAATTATAAGTACACAAAGCTGCTTAATTAAAAATATTAAATTAAAATGCTTTAATATCTAATAAAAATATTAAAGCATTTTAACAACTTTATTTTCTGTTGTATACTTATTTGTAGTAGCTGTCGAACAAAAAGCTTTTTTCGCTAAGTTATAACTCAATCTTGAAGACACGTTAGAGTATCATTTAGTATCACTGTAGTATGGACGAGAATTTGGACGAGTCTAAAAATGTGTGATTTTATTTTTGTAATATCTTTGAAAGTATTGTCATTATCACATTAATTAATTTTTACACATAAGGGCCTTCGAATAGTCATCGAAATATTAATTTGTCATATACATAATTCTGTTGTATTCAGATACAGGGTCACGACTTTATCCCTTACGGGGTAGACAGAGCCAAAAGTTGCGAAGCTCAAAGGTCGTTTAGCTGTATGGCAGGCTTATTGTTGGAATCGAGATCATTTAGTGACAGGTTGCTAGGTTTTTCGGTCGCAATCTAGCATGGAATGGTTGTATTTTTTGTGATTAATGTATGCCAGATTATTAATTTCTAGGACTAATATTTTGTGTAATGGATAGGCAATTAAGTCTTCTTTGGTGGCATTTTTCAACATGATTTTCATAAAAACTTTCACGCCCCATTACATTCTTTGGGTTGATTTTTGAAAAAAAAAGTACCTAGCTACTTTAAACATAGGCTACTTTGTTTGTCTTTAACTACATGCATACCATATTTCATCAAAATTGGTCCAGCGGTTTAGTTGTTATGCAGAACAGACAGACTTTCCCATTTGTTATAATATACTAAGGATATTTTCATTGAGGTAATCTAATGTTCAAAATCCAATACTAAATATATGAAAATCTGAATATAATTACATACTTGCATAACTTATTTTATGATATTACTTGGTCCAATTGGTCCATTTTCTCCTTATTTTTCCACATGTGAATCAGCCAAGTCATATTGCCTAAAATATCTTGACACCAAGCATATAAAAATATTCAAAGGTGCTACGTTCAAGATAACATTTTCTTCTTCTTCATTTAGGTTTGATCTGAAATTAAATTAATTACAAATACCTCTACTATTTACACCTACGGTCAAGATAACATTTTCTTCTCCCTCATTTAGGTTTGATCTTAAATTTAAAACCTTTACTATTTACACCATACTTTTGTATGGAATTTGTTATGTGAATGTCAAAGTAACATATGAAATCTGATGGCGACAAAACATACAAACATGTAACCATGTTACTAACGTCCATGTGCTGTCTTTTTCCAATATTGTGTAAAAAAAAAGAGAGTGTGTGGACACAATAACATGCTATGTGTTTTATGTTTCATGGTAACCCCTTACACTAAGTTAAGGCTTATCAACTGTGGAATCTGCATCAAATATAGTGCCATAGTTTTTGTGTGATGAACATGGAAATATACCTTATTTCAGCACATCTTCTTGCTAAACTCCTTAATATACTTATAGTTTCTGATAGAAGAGGTTGTTTTATGCATGCCAAAAATGCATATATCCATTGACCTTAAAAGAGAAACATCATTAAAACTAGTAACAGAAATCTAAGATATAGATGGCAGGCACAGATCAACAAATAAAAGGGATGCAAGTATAAAAAGAAACAAAAAAATGGCTTGGCTTGAAAGAACCAACAAACCTTACCAAAAAAATTGGAATAGTTGTTATTCACTTATTCTAATTGAGCAGTTAGAACATGAACTTCGAATAATTAATAAATACAATGAAAAATATTGAGTACCTGTTTTATGTCCAATTGAATCACCAGGTTTGGTTTCTTCTAATATTTGTACAAGGTTTTCTAAACCGTCATCAAGGAGAGCATATTGAAGTCCAAGTACACATGATAAAGTTGGTTCATTCTTGTCAAAAAAGTTTCTCCAGCCTTTGGGATTATTGTGTTCAAATTGAATTTTCTTCAAGGTACTTGGCCATATAGATGTCTTTTTTTGAATTCGTGATACATACATGCGGATTTCAGAAAAATCTGCTACTTGAATATTCTGCCATTCAATTGTTGGTTTCAATCTTTCCGGCGCTTGTGCAGGTGTTTCCTGAAATGAGAGGGTGTTATACATCATTGAGAAGATGTGTCATGTTAATAAGTGGACCCTGGACTCCAATGCTAAATTACTAGGAAATAACTAGGAAAACACTCAGAGAAGTGAGAAGGGTACTTGTTTAATGGTGGCTCCATCAGCAGTTTGCTAAACTTTGGCAATGTAGGTGCATTTACATCAGCGCCAGTCCAATATCTGTCCACATTGTTGATCTCCATGGCGTAATAAAGCCAGATTATTCATACTAGTCTTGATTGCACAGATATTTGTATGTCGTTGTGGGTATTATGGATTCAATCGAACCTATGTTCTATGTATAACAAAACTCTAGTGCTAAAAGCTGATTATTGAATATTGGTGCTAACTTATTAATTTACGTGTGAAAGACTAGGTAAATACAAAAAACTCCATTGGTACCTCTTTGATAAAACGAGATTGGTTTTTAGCAAATTTTGTATAGTCTTTGTCACATTTAGTAATCGTTGAATATTTTTGACGCTCCTGCATAACTTTCAACAAATATTCTTCTCCTGAAGTAGGGACATCCTTGAGTTCTACAGCTGAGCTGATTTGAAAGCAAGGTGACATCAATTGGTCAGATTCTTCTTCATCACGACAATGATTTTTGTACACATATTTTTTTTGTGGCATCTTCGTTTCCTTCTATATATAGTTTAACTAATGAAATAAAAGAAAAAAAAGCACAAAATCACTTTTCATTTTATTTTCTTTCACAACAAAACAAATATCTTAGATTTGACGCTAAAAGATTGACATTTGACTTTGACACTCACTACCTAGGTACAAACCTTAGTAGGTATCTACTAGGTGATTAAGTAGGTAGGTACTTACTTTGTGTTTTTGTGCTCACTACCTAGGTACTGTGATTTAGAAGGGCCCCGCGCGGTAATGTTTTTGTATATCAGGGCCCGCGCGCGGCCCCGCCCCGTACTATGCAAATCAAAACAAATTTTGTAATTTGTTTTAGAAAAGTGTGTAGGGCCACGGTCATGCACGCACTATCAATCAATGTCATTGTTAGTCAGTCCAATCATTTTGTTATCGTCAAACTAGTGAACGTTGTTGGGATTTTGGCTCTGAAAATTTTTAAATTTTCGACCTATTTTGTGCATGAGTAGATTATGTGAATTTAGGTTAATTTAAAAATAAATATTTGTGTTGTGGTAATGTTAAGTAGCAGCAAACAAAAGATAATATTGTGTTTCGATATTACGACTTCATCTTACCCTTTTATCGCGTAGTCTGCGAGCCGACCTCAGGTATTTTTGTTTTCACTGTTTTACAACTGTAATGCTATATGTTTATTATTCTGTGATTTACCTACTTATGTTTTATTATCCAGGGTGATGTCTACTTCAAGCAATATTTCGCAGTCAGTGTCAGAACCCGAAACTCCACAGGTAGGTCTATTATTTCATATTTACCGTAGATTCTGCAGATATTTATTGATTATAGGTGTTTCTTTAGGAACACTTCATATTTTCCATATGTCCAAAGCCTTTTTCTCAAAAACATGTAAACTGTGTTGGATGATACTCCCAGTTGAAATTAATCGAATATATCATAAGTGTATACTGGTGTTTACTATACAATCCTACAAATATTATAAATGCGAAAGTTTGTGAGGATGTATGTTTGTTACTCTTTCATGCAAAATCTACTGGACCAATTGTTATGAAAGTTGGTACACTGGGAGAAAATAACCTAGAACAAAAATAATAGGTAATTTTTATCCCGAAATTCCTGTGGTAGCGAAGCCGCTGGACACAGGCAGTATACATAAAGTACAGATAAATAATAATTTACTCAATGTGTTACTAAATATTCTTTCAGAGCACAAATCAAAGCAGAATCCAAAACTTTGATCAATCCTTGAATCATGTGGAGCTGGGGCACAGCATTGAGCAATCCTTGAAGAGTGCACAGAAGGAGGTGCATCAAAAAAGGATTCAGTTTCTGAGAAAAGAACTTGATTATTTAAAATCCACTGAATGGCAATTTGAGTATGATAAAGGGTTTGTCCAGTAAATAGTTTAATCAAAATGATATCTTATATTATATCTTTCTTTAACAACTTGTTTGCTAAAAATCATGATGACAATGATGATGATAAGGAAAACTTTCTTGCTGAACAGCTATTGGATTTAGAAGCAGAAGCGACAGAACCAATAAGTTTCGAATCAGAGCCCCAACCTCTGGAAATACCGAGAAATTCCATATGTTTTCAAAAAACAGGCAAGTATTCAAGTATTTAGAGCTTCTCCTACAAATCCTGCTTGTGCCACCTGAGTTTGTATCCAATCTCCACTGAGTTAATAGTTTCATAGAAAGTAAAATCCGGTAAAGGGTAAATTCGGCAGAACACGAGTTTTCTATCACCTTACATATAAAAACATATTGATTATTTATAAATACCCTCTAGTACAGTAAATAACTTAATAATTAGATTTATGTACTTTTTCTAGCTATGTTCTGACTTTTTTCAGGCATTGTAACATTTATTGAGCCGAATCAATATATTCTAATAGATGGTAATTTATACTATGAGCTCATAACATGCAACTTAAACTTAAAACTGAAAGATAAAGTCTTGTATCTTGGCTACAAAGATTCTTATGACTCAGTGAAAGTTGTAAGGATCCTAGAAAACCAGGGATTATACTGGGACGATGAAAATGAAGATAAAATGGAGGGAGATTGTTTTCAAGTTATTGAACACACACTGATTGGAGAAGTGGACCACAGAGAGGATCGGTTTGTTTTCATGAAAGACAATGACTTAAAATTCAGTTTGGATAATGTAGAAGGAACCTTTGTTCCGGTGAAAGGAGACTGGCTAGAATTGAAATGCAGAGTGCAGTATGATGAAAATAAACCTACTGACATAACAGCTTCACAAGTGAGTTATTTTAGTAATAGTTCATGATGACTTTGCCCACATAGTTGTTAAGAAATGCAATAGGGAACAATTGAAGATGAGAGAGAGAGTACTTGCCTTTGTTTCCAAAGCACAAGTTGTGTATAGAATAGCATTTGAAAACTCTGTATTCCATAGCCAACTGGCTAAAACGTAACCTTTATAGTTAGTTTCGTCATGTCCTCTGTATAAAATGACTGCGTACATAAGTCATTTTATTCAGAGAATATGCATACTATGTGGTTGAAATTTGGTAGGTTTGTGCATTCATTCAATGAAGCACTACAATATAGAGCAGTATGATTTTGAAAAATAAAATTATTAAGGGCATTCCATACATGTCGCTGAGGGGTGAAAAAAAAAATACAACATAGCATTCTGATGTATCATTGGATAGGTTAGACAGATGATGTGTCACATTTAAATATTTTAGAAGAATTTGTTAATTTTAACTTATACTTCCATATGTTTCAGGTGTTGGAAGTGATGTCATTCAAGGCTATAAGAAGAAAAATAAAGAATGCTACCATATCTGGTTGGTTTGGGGAATCTGGTATTTGTGACCGTCTGGTTTACTTTGATAAACAATCTTTGCAAAATGGAATGACCCCTAGAATTGGCTCAAAGGTAGGTTTATGAATTGATTAATTAATGTGTTCAATATGCAAGCCATGTGATGTTAATTTCACATATTTATGAAAACTATTATTGGCCAACTCTTATTACATTTTTGGAGCACTATTAGTGGAGCGATTGGCTATTGCTTTCTCAATTTCACACACAAGGTAATAATCAATCAGTGTGTAGGTTTCCTCACGAAATTTTCCTTCACCGGAAGCAATTGGTGGTTGATGAACTTACATAAGTTAGATTGGTATAAAAACTCATGTGTCACAAATAGGATTCCAACCTGGGACCTTTTGGTCCAAAGGTGGGCAGTTTAACCATTACACTACCTACGCTCGCTTCGCTCGGTAAAAACGTAATAATTTATACACCTAAACCTTCCTCAGGAATAACACTATCTATTGCTGATAACTTACTTTAGGGCTGACTCAATCTTGTCATTTGTTCCTATATATTTTTATTTATTTATAAATACAATAAATTACAGGTAATCGTTGAAGCCATAGAAAGTAACCAAGGTACATGCACATGGAGAGCAATAAAGTTGATAACTCTTGATGATGGACTGCCTATTAAAAAAGAAAATAGTGTTGATGTTGATGATGAAGAAACAAATAATATAGAAATAGAGAAAAACATTTCAGTAACAAAACCAATCAAATTTGATAATGTTCGTTACCAAGAGAAAGCTGTGCTCCAAATAAATATTATGAATAATAGTAATGAACCTTATACCTTGAATAAATGGATTATGCTTGGTAGAAAACGCGACTCCCAAGTCAATATCGAGCCATTACTTAATCACCCAAAGAAAATTTATCCTCTAGAGACTTTTTCACTAGAAGTGACATGCTATCCAAAATTTTTAGGGAGCACTAAAGAATGTTTGGTCCTATTGTTTCGAGGTTTCCAAGTAAAAAGATTTATCCACATCAACATTTTAGATAAAGAAACGAAGTTAAATGGTATTTGTAACAATATAAATTACAAGACTGAAAAAGAGAAAATTAGTATTATGCGAAATTTAAGGAAAAATGGAAATAATTCTACAATGCCTGGTGTGAGTCCTGTGAAGCCACCAGCTTTTGTTCCAGTCAAACTTGGAGGGTTTCCTATACCTGAAAAGGTGTGGTCAGCAGTGCTAGGTCATTCCCAACAAACAATACATGAATCTGATTTCCAAAATATTTTGGAGAGAATCGAGAGAAACTTTCCATGCTTAATTCAAGATTTAAATATCAACAACTACCTTGATAGATGGCATTTACTATTATACATGGAAGAGATACAGGAGAATATTGGAATAAGAGTGTATGATACTCCCAAAGCTTTCCTAATAAGATGTCAAGAATATCTTTGTCTTGAAATAAAAGGTCTAGCAGAAAGGAGGCCGTCTCTTATGAGAGGAGATAGAGTGATAGTTAAAGATATTTGGAATGAAAGTGCTCCTCAATATGAAGGGTACATTCATGCGATTAAAAATGATATTGTTCTTATTCAATTTCACAGAAGTTTTCATGAAACATACTCTGGAAGTGATGTGTCGATCGAGTTCTATTTTAGTAGAACCCAGTACAGACGAGCACACCAAGCAATAAATTTAGCTATTTCTAATTTGGGCCCTGATGTACTTTTTCCACGTCGAATACTTACTCGTACCCATCAAGTCCCTCAAGAGCACATAAAGAACATTAAATGGTTTAATGAAGATATAAATCATGGACAAAAATCCGCCATTACTAATATATTAATTGGAGAATGCCGCCCTTTACCATATTGCATATTTGGACCACCTGGTACAGGCAAAACTATAACAGTTGTTGAAACAATTTTGCAAATTTTGACTCTCATGCCAGAAAGCAGAATCCTAGTGGCGACTCCATCGAACAGCGCTGCGAATTTATTGACAGAAAGGCTTATCAAATATAGAAACTCTTTTCCTGACTCCATTATAAGACTGCTAGCACATTATCTGATAGACTCCGACAACATTCCAGATATTATTAAACCATTTTGTGCAACACTTGATATTGCCCGAGAATATACTGTCAAATCTAAATATGAAGTCAAAGATAGAATGAATCTTCATTGCCAGACTTCATTTGTAGGAAGACATCGGGTAACGATTGGCACTTGCTATTGTATTGGTGCTCTCGCTCAGATGGGTTTGCCAAAGGGTCATTTTACTCACATAATCGTTGACGAAGCTGGTCAGGCAACTGAGCCGGAAATCATGATACCTTTGACATTTTTAGATAAAGACAATGGGCAAATTATTCTTGCTGGCGATCCAATGCAATTAGGACCTGTAATAGTGTCTAAATACTGTCAAGAGTTTGGCATGAGTGAGTCTTATTTATCGCGGTTACTTGACACATTCCCTTATCAAAAAGATTATGCCGCATATGCAGATGGATTCGACAATCGACTAGTTACAAAGTTGAATTGTAATTATAGGTCATTGGAGACAGTGCTATCGTTGCCCAGTGAAATGTTTTATGATGGAACTCTTGTCCCTAAAATTGATGCAACTGAGCCTCGGATTACTAAACTTCTGAATGATATTTCACAGAGTTTAGACCTTCCCAATGAAAAAACCGGTGGAATATATGTTTATGGGATTAGAGGTGAAAATGTAAGAGCAGATGATAGCCCTTCCTGGTACAACCCACATGAAGCCTCTATGATGGCTCTTACCACCTGCAAGTTGTTAAAAAATAATGTTAATATTGAAGACATTGGGATAATAACACCATATATATCTCAGGTAATTAAATTTTTCTTTCGTTATTTGGTTCACATGATATTTTACATAGGTTTTGTTGTTTATGTATTACATTGATTCCATAAATAAACAGATATCACTTTCCTTCGAGACTTTAGGTTCTTGGGGTAGAGGGCGGGCAGGGGCTGTACAGAGAGCTCAGTAAATGGCTGAGGAAGGCAACAGGTGACCCTTGCTCGGGTGGTTTTATCGCACAGCGAATTTCTATTGCAATTCATTAATTCGAAATGTCACTACCTATACTGATGTTATAGCTACGTAAATTTAGGCTTTATTCAAGTTAAATGCCTCTTTCCTTCTCTTACATGTAGTAAATATGTGAGAAAGACGTCATTTTCATTGATTAAAAATAAATGTATTTTCTTCACAGGTTAAACATTTAAAGGTCCTGTTTGAAGCAATGGGTCTACCACAACCAAAAATTGGGACAGTCGAAGAGTTCCAAGGGCAAGAGAGGCCATTAATTCTGATATCTACCGTTCGGGCCTCTGCATCCTATTTGGTTGAAGATCTGAAGCATGCACTAGGATTTGTAATGAACCCCAAAAGAGTAAATGTAGCTCTAACGAGAGCACAAGTCGCTGCATTTCTTTTCTGTGACCCACATCTGCTAATTAGGGACTTCTTGTGGCAGAGAGTCATCCAGCAAGCTGTTAAGGAGGATAAATATTTTGGTTGTCATCTACCCAGTTTTATTGATGTTAATATCAGTGAAATGTAAATGTGACAGTTTTAAAGATTTGTAATAAATAGATATTAAGTCTGTGTTTTTTTTTGTTTTAAATATATTATGATCATGGATTTAGCAAGTACTTCGTACAACGTACAGTACTGCCACTTTTATAAGTTACACCGATGTACAGTACAGATGTACAGATTTTTTTTTTGCATCTGCGCCAATTGCTATTGGCTAATGCGTACGCGCCATGTCTGGAGTTGCCCTCAAGTGTAATATTGTACAATTATTATGAGCGAGATAGCACGACTTTGTTGTTTTTGGATTTAAAATCTTGTGTATCAATCGGCGGTCGGTTGTACTATTTTGCGCCGTCGAACAATGCCGAGGTTACTTATAAACGTGGTAGTACTGTACCTACTAATAGGGCATATTACGCAAAGCTCAAGAGCACGAGCTCAAGCGCAGATGGCGCTACTGGTACAACTAAGATACACAAACATTGCCAATGCAGGCAAAAAGCACCAATTTTCAATATTGTTGCAGATTTATGACCAAAAATACCTTCTACGAAATCGTGGTGCAAGTTTAAAGGAAAAAGGAAGGATTTAGTGGATTATCCTGAAAATAATAACACTATTTTACTGTTAACTGTGGTCATAAACTCATATAAACTTGATTTTGACTGAAGATCTTACCTGTATAAAGACCATATTTTAATAAGTCTTCACGTGTGAAGAAAATTTTACAGCGTGAGGTGTATCCCATAGTTTTCGAAGATTTTTTATCCTATGACTAACAGACCATCCGTGACGTGATGACTAATTCTGTACATTTTTGGCTGTATAGAATATGCAAAATTTGAAACTTAGATCGTTTTGAACTCAGAAAAGCTTGCATTTTTATTATTATTTTAGTTCATGTAAATGGATTGCACAAATGCAAAGTGGTGGAGTAAACAAAAAATGGACCACCGAAACTCCCGGCAACAACAGGACTCTGCAAGCTTTTCAGAGTTCAAACCGATAGAGAGTATTCGGTCCTCGCTCGGTCTATTATGAAATCTGTTGGACGTAGAGTGTTAATAAGTTAAGAGTGTAAATAGGTAGTTCATTACCGCAAGTAGCGCAACCACAAGGGTTATAATAGGTTACATTATAGAGAAAATTATATTACGTTGCGCTGCAGTGTGTAACCACCCAACCATAACAAGATAACAACATGGAATTAGTAGGTACTATGGTTGTGCATAGTACAGTCAACGGCACATCACCCCGCATAAACCTTTATGTCGCGGTAATAGCGGCAAGTTTAAAATGAATTTAGTAGGTTCATGTGTTGTTGACTGTACGTACTAATTCTATGAACCAAATGAAGTGAATGAACCACTTCAACCACCATAAACACATTGGTCACACTGTTTTTTAAGCAGTCGGATAAATACCAATACAGCAGCAACAGTTTACGAAGACTGTTAAGTTTCTTAGTTACAAACTGTCAGCTGTCATTTCTCGAAGTTGTCATTGTCAGCTATCTCTATCTCCATGAATGCGAATTATACGTCATTCTCAAAATCTCGGAAACAAAAATTGTTTTCAGCAGTATCTACTGTAATTTTTATTTAATTTCCTCTCTCAGAACTATGTGTTATCAAAAATAGGGTTGTTTTATTACAACTGTATACTTCGCCGAGGCAAAGTTAACTAAAATTCGTTAGAATGGAGGCAAATGGTTCTGTTTTATGCGACAATTTGATCAAGTGGTTGCAGACATTAAATCTTAACGCTAAACATGGAAATCCATCAGGTAAATAGCATAATTTTTATACATTTATATCCTAGTTTACAGTAGACTTGATAATTCATGCGAATCAGGAGATTACTCATAGTCATATCCGTATCAAATGTCGACCGCTAAGTGGATAATTTCGTCATAGAGCTCTCGTTCTTATTTGATTGAGACATCATTGAGGTTTTCTTTCACCTATTGTATTTCACAATGCAGTTCAGTTTTAGCCACTGCAATTGTTATTTCCACATCAATGACTATTTTTATGCATAATCTTTAATCGGGAGCTATGTTTTATGATTGCAACTTGTAACAATGTAGGTTGATTTAGATTTTGATCCAAATGATGTTGTAAAAGTCTTAACATTTTAATATTTATTGGAAAATGTAATATTACATAAAATGATATAATTGTGGAATATAATTTATTTTTCAGAACTATCTGATGGTGTGGCGATAGCAGAGGCAATCACTCAGATTGCCCCTGAATATTTCACATCAACATGGAATTCCAAAATAAAGACAGATGTAGGGCATAATTGGAGACTGAAAGTTAGTAACCTGAAGAAAATATTGGAAGGTGTAGTAGGTATGTTAAATATCTCTATATAAATATCCAATGACAAATAAATATAAATTATATGCTTTTATGGAGTGATTGAAAACATATTCAATGTCTTTCATTGACACATTGATTGCAGCCAATCTCAAGACAATGCAATGTCATGAGTTGTAGGATGAGATTTGTAAAACACTATATGTGATGCCATAGTCAACATGATAAATTAATTAAGATTCCTAACACATATTTTTAATTGACCTGGGTGAACTAATTAATATGAAATCAATTTCATATGGAATATATCACTGCATAATATAAAACAAAGTTGCCCACATCTGTTTCTAACTTTTCTTTAATTAAGCCATGCAACAGATTTTACTGTACTTAGACCATTCATTAGAAACCAGGCCAGGTCACTAGTGTTGTAGAAATTCAAAGGGGGAAATTAAATCAACTAAATTTTCTTTTTCACTAGTCAATGTCTGTTTGATGTCACTATAGATTTTTTTGCGGCAGAAGGGAACTTTATTATGTACAAGAAATATAGAAACAGTGATAACTATATTTTGTTTCATTATTTACTGGTAGGAGCCACTAGTGCAAGCCCTAGACAGGCGATAACTCCTCCCATCCTGGGATCAATTCACCATTAGTGATATGTATTTACAGATGTATTTTATTTGTTTCAGATTATCATCAGGACATTTTAAATTTAAGTCTACATGAATTTCCTAGACCTGATGTAGTAAATATAGCAGAAACAGCAGATCAGACAGATCTGGGTAGACTCCTACAACTTGTTTTAAGTAAGTACCTTATCTCTATATGTAGTATTTTATTGGTCTATACTAATATTATAAATTATTCCAAGTTATACTTCACCTACTGTAAATTTCATCAAGATCCGTCCATTTGATTTAGTGTGATTGATTAATATATTTCCTGATAAGGGACACCAGTGCAAACACCAGATAGGTGATGTTGAACAATCGCCTATCTGGTGCTTGCGCAATCTGGGATTGGGAGAAACAATAATCAATCATTTTCAAAACATCACCAATTGTTTCACACATTTCCCCTAGACCCCTTTTAGGGTGCAGGTTAACTCATAACCCTATGTTGACGGCATCCGTTTAAATCTATCTATATCTTTGTAGTAATTGCCTTAGTGTTATATCTTTGAGATTAATGTATGATAACTCTCAGCCTATGATATAGTCATAGCGGGGCACTTGGCTACCATGTGAATGCTGGTTTCCTCTTCTTCCTGGCAGCTTGGGCAAATGGCAACTTCCCCTTACCTTTGTCTTAAATACCTCTCCATTTTCTATTGAATTCTACTTTCATGCGTGATTACACCTTTAGTTTTAGTTCCCATAAGCTATAGGAAGCAAAAATTTCAACCTTTTCTGGCAAGTTCGTCAATCTTTCGTTTCCGATAATGCCCGGATCCCATGCTACAGTAACCATTGCTTTGTTACCTAGTTACCTACCTACCTGGCAAAGAAGATATAGTTTCTTCCTCGTCTTGATTGAGTAACAAATATTTATAATATTAGTTTAACTACTGGGATTATTAATTCACGTCGCGTTTTCTACGTTTATTGTTGTCAGCGACTGTGGCGCCGCTCTCCTTGTGATCAACAGAATCAACAGAATAGTAGCTTAAGATCTACTTACTCTTCATTACAGATGTGGTATTGTCACCACGGTTGACAATTTCGATGATGTTATAATGTTATTTTTTTATTTATATTATATTTAATAATATAAAGTGTATTTACACATTCCCCAGGAATCACATATTGGTAAATAGCGCGTGAAAATCAGTAGTTTTTGAGTTTATCGCGAACAGACAGATAGAAGCGGCAGATAATTTTGTGATATAATATCTAAGGATAAAGATTTTAAAATAATTCGAAATTCTGAAAAAACAACACTCTTTGAAGTGAGAATTTCTTTATGAAATTCACAAGGAAAACATCGGGAGAACAGTTTCTCGGCGGCATATCATTAAACTTGACACTGACCGTTTACTTTTAAACACAACCTGTGAATATAGTCTCTTGTATATAATTACTTAAGTTATTTATATTCATAAAGAACTTTCACTTGACCGGCTTACCTAAACACAAATAAATTAGAGTCGAGAATAATTGGATGCACTCAGATAATTGCAATGAGCTCTGTAATAAACAGCCGTTAAATATTTTTTCGTCCGTTTGAAATTTTGAGCACTATTGTCATAGATGTATTAAATAGTTATTTGGATGTATTAAATATTTAATACATGTATGGCACTAGTGTGTGCGGCTCTATTGACTTATGGAAAAATAAAATACGTTTCGGTTTATCCGTAGTGGCATATGTAATTTCTTTAAAAATAAAATTGTACTTATGTGAAATTAAATCCTTATACACGGACAGTTACATAAGTTAGCCCCAATTAAGTTTATGTAAATAAATGAAGCACACGTCTATAAATGTGCAAAACGTTAGGTAATCACAGAAACAAATTTCTGGGCAAACACTTCGATGTAAAATAAAATAAATTCTTAAAAGTGAAAATTGTTTATACAGGTTGTGCTGTAAATTGCAACAAAAAGGAAGAGTATATCACTCGCATTATGGAAATGGAGTTGTCGTGTCAGCGCTCCATCATGCAAGCAATACAAGTAAGTGATACCTGGTTGATCAGTATTCGTATCTCTCCCGTGACAATCCATGTATGGCGGTGCTATGCAGAACGTTCGATTTCAAATTCGATTCGAAAATTCGATTTTGAAACGATTGAAAAGTGAGCGATATTTTTGGCTGTACTTTTTGAGCAGCAGAAAGTATTATTCTGGCTTTAAAATAAAGTGTGGAGATACTTGGAGTGCCGGAGAGTTACATAGGCTACATTTTGCCGCGGACGGAGGCGCGGGTAGCAGCTGGTATATAATAATTTCCGTTGTTCTACATTTGATCTAGCTTCTAAAATTGAAATTATGTTCGTTTCAATGTCGTTTACATTCGATGCTTTGTTTAACTGAAATGATAAATTTAATTCTAATTCAGAATCAAACTTATGTTTGATTTCTAAAATTATAAATTAATTATTAGATTATTCATTCGTTTGAACTTGAATTTAGTTATTAATCATAGATAGAAACTAATGGTAAAGTAACTGTAATAAACAAACTGTAACTGTAGTGGCAAGCTTTATGTTCTTAAATGCATAGATTTCAATTCATTAATGTTTTATTGTGAAGATCCTAACGTTATAGAAACTTCTTTAGTTTTGTAGTGAAAAAAGTAAAAGTTTAAATTACTCAAAATTTTAGAAACGAGTGAATAGGCAATTAAAACTAGTTTCTCTGTAAAGATTTATAAAATACAATTCTAAGATCGATACATAAATAATACGTTTTTCTGAATAGCAATCATACATTTTCGATCCGCCATCCGTTACTAATTAGTTATGTAATTTATAATTTAGCTGAGTCGTCAGCATTTCATACACCGCGTGTAATGGCCTTACGTATAGGCGCGACGTTTCAAACGTCCATTGCAAAAATGAAGCAGTCAGTCTTACTTAACTTCACTTTCGAACTTGCATGCTCGTTACTCGCCGTTTTGAAACGAAATATATATTTTTTAATATCCTTGAATCACGATTTATTGTATCAGTTATAGTTTGGAGTGCATTTGTGCTAGTTGCATGTGTATGTCGATTTATTTTTGTGTTTAAAGGAATTGGAAACATTGACTTTGGGAGTGAACCGAGGGAGCCTAGCCTTGGACGGCGTCGACCAGTCGGATGATATGAAAGAAGCACTTGCGCAGAAATGCCATGAACTTGATACCAAGGTGAGTCTTGCTAGTTGTTTCGGTAATTTATGTAATTATAAAATGTATTATGTAAATGTTTTATTTTTTTATTGTTTCGATTCAAAGGTATCAACATAAAAATGTATGTACGAACAATCGTTTCAAAGTGCGACTTTTTGCTCTACGAGTTTTTAAAAATAAAGTATAGTATAGTGTATTAAATTATTCATTAAAATACTTAACGTTGCTCTTGATAGACAGCTTTGAATGGCGATGGGGGAGACTTATGCCAAGCAGTGGTAGTAAACGTTAATTTAAAAAATAGATGTTACCGCCTTTTTATAAAAACTCCCTTTTGCATTGTATCGATAGTAGTATGAATGATGGGCGCAGTCAGTAATGTACTGAAGAATGTGTCATTGTTATATCCCAAGGTATACGGAATACGGGAAATTTGAATGGATATTATGAGAACACGTGATTTCATTCATCGATGACATGTGTTTTCATTGCTTTATCACAACAATTCGAGACAAATTCAAACACTGCTATTTTAAATTGTATAGGTAGATAATATAAAACCTGTTATATTGATGTCCTGTTATAATGTGATATATTTTAAGTATATTAAATTTTATTTCAGTAAAATTATTTGAGTTAATGATTTTATTTTCAAAATAAATATAATAAATATAATTCAAAAACTTAACACATATGTGTGTTTGTTCCATGATTCGTCCCGTTATCCCGAGTAATACAGGCTTTTCGAGAGTTTGTTTATTCTCATTTGTTTTCTACTTGTTATAGACTACTAAACGTAGGTACTGCTTGGGTATTATATGATTTTGTAAATCTAATTGTAGATAAAAATCGTTATTTTCTATTCTCGCTCTTTAGCAGATATCTCGGTCTATTACACCCAATCGTTTTCACTGTTGAGATAAACATTATCGCTACTGGAATTAATCTCGAGCTCATGTGGTCATGCACATTAAGCATCAGTTATGCTCTACATCTGATGGGTCATTTGTAAATTATGGTTTATGACGTTTATTATGACGCTCGGAGTGATCGCTCATTAGATAAGACTTCATACGAAAATAAAACAACTTTTTTCGAAAATTTGTTTTATACTTTATACATACTATTCGAACTCAGTAAAGAAAGATGTTTCCGAATATGTATACTCAATTTAAAAAAAAAGTTAGATGTGTCTTTTTGCAGATGATGGCAAAATAGCTCTCGTGTATTAGTACCTTTATCTTTCCATTGACGGTATTACATTATAAAGAGAAGAATTTATGTTTTGATAATACTTCGATGTCTTTTATACATGAAAATTGTCTTTAACCCTTTGACACTTCTTTTGTGTCTCGTTTAGTGTCCGTAAAAGGGTTACCAATATTTTTGGTAAAATGTTATAATATACAATTTTACGGACACTAATATTTATAATATAATTATAAGCACTTCTATTATGAGTTGCAATAATGTGCCGTCGAAACTTAAATATTATTCGTTCGTAACGGTTATGTATAATCACAATAATTAAGTAGCCACCTTGTTAACTTACACAATTTCAAATGAAGTGACTAAAGGCGCAATCATTCAAAGCCTTGAGAAAAAAGTAATTTAACGCTTATTATAATTCTTGTGATAGTTATCAGCGGTGAAATATTTATCGTTTCAAGTAATTGGCCACGCAAACAATTTAGTCACAGAATTAAAAGTATGATGTAGTTATGAACTATTGTATTGATGTGATTTTGACACACCAGATTGTGATATTAGTATCATGTGTATGAGCAGTAAAAGAATATGCTCAAAAGTAGATGGTAATCTATTTCCGAACGTGGTCTGACACACTCACTTGATATTGTAGATTATGTCTTACAACACTCATTATTGTTTTTACAACAAAAAAGTGTAATGGTATCTGACAACTAGGGATGCTGGAGATCGTGTAAAATGGAAAAGAAAAAGCAAGAAATCGGACCCCAGGTTCTGAAATTCAATGGCTAAGGAAAAAAAACCGAGGAAATGTTCAGATGATAGAGAATGTTCTATCCCCTTACAAGTAAATCTTGACTTCTCTTATGGTGCATCCACACTACGGCTACTTTTTATGTGGCAACTATCAGAATTAAAGTCCCATAACGACGACTTTCTATTGGTCGAAATATAATGCATTACCCCCGAGTATTCTAAATTTGTGCAAGCAGAAAAATACGTGTCACAGATTACTATTGCAAAGATTGCAACTAACTCATGTGATGTAACAGGTGAAGGTGCTACAAGAAGAGAAGATGACTCTTCTAAGTGAGGTGGCTAGGCTGACTGCAGCGGCGGCCAGCGAGGTGGTCGATGAACGGGAGTTGGACGACGCTGGCGGCTCACTTGGGCCCGCGCACGCAGGTATTTCTTACCCTCGACATTACATTGTGTAGGCTCCACACTATCGCCGAACTCTGATAGATGCCGATGCGAATGCACGAACGTACGCACGAGCGTAGTTTGTATGAATGCTTTTATTTACCACAGTGAAAAATCAGCAATGTATACAGAATCTCTGCCAACACCTAACTGCCTACACTAAATTTAATTTATATTAAGTAAATAAATATTTATATATTTAGTAACACTTAGTATTTTTTTGTCGTCTTTGAAGTATAATGAAATCGTTTTGTGACTTCAACATTTGTGATGTCACTGTCATACAAACCCATATTTTTTTACAAATATCTAAGTTGACTTGATACCATCTACTCTATTTAGATCTTTAAGCCGTTTCCAAACACCTGTACTCTATATTTAGCACCCAACAGAGCGTTGTAGATTTGCAGATTTGCCATTGACACGAAAAGAAGAAGAAATCTTGTAAAATTCTGACAAAAAGATTAATGATTTGTTTATCTGCAATTTTGATTACATTTATAAAGAAAATATGAATTCCAGGTACACTACGCTATAGCAACATGCGAGGGCAACTTGACGCGCTCAAAGAAGAGTTGGACAAAGTGGAACTGCAGAGGGACGACCAGCGAGCGAGGGCGGACGCTCTGGAGAGGGAGTTAGCGCTGATCAAGTTGAGAAATGAAGAGCTGCAGGTACGGAGTTACTGTCATGATGAACATTTTTATTTATTGTTGTCGTTTGTAGCTTTTAATAGTATTATTTCAATTAAGCGTTAAATAGTGTAATGGCTTAATTTCTGAATAAATATTTTTACTTTATTTCTCCACGCAATATTAATACTGGGCCAGCGAAGGCAAAGGGCTGTATTTTTAAATATTGAAAATTTATTTTAATTACAATATATTTATATTTAAATTTTGGATGTAACACAGAATCAAATAATAAATCTAAAATAACAAGATAACAAGAGCAATAGAAAATCATGTCGGGTCTTAAATGACAACTCTTCTGACAGCCGTGCCGTCGGCCAATCACAGCACCGCATTAGTGTTGTTACCGCCCCGTACAGATGGGACATTTAATGTATTGTATTCTTGCGATTTTCTCGCTTAATAGTATGACAAGACAAAATGCGCTTTTCGTATAAATAACAACTTTCCAGATCGCAGCATCAGAAAACGTGGTACTAAAAGACGAGGTAGACGCCCTACGGGAGACGGCAGCCAAGGCGGCCGCGCTGGAGGCCACAGTCGCTTCATACAAGAAGCGGATGGAGGAGCACGTCGACCTCAGGAGACAGGTAGACCACAGCCGACCTATTTACTTGGTTACTAAAGTCTATTTTTGAATGCCTCCACGCAGGGCTGTCGAAGCGCCGAGCAACATTAGTAAGTTTTAAGTATTCAAACATAAATGAACGCAAAGGCGGTTTTATTCTAAAAGCAATTTCTTCCAGCTGACCTTCGGGCGAAAAGAGAAATATGATTTATATTTATTTTGGTGTTAATTTAGTCTGTGTGATATATGTGTATATTGAATGTGGTCCCAGGTGAAGCTACTGGAGCGCGCCAACACGGAGCACGTGCAGCGCGCGATCGAGCACGAGCAGGCGCACGCGCGCACCTCCGCGCTGCGCGCGCAGCTCGACGTCTACAAGAAGCAGGTGCTGCCTCCGCCCTGACATACCACCACACCATATCCTCCGTGACCAAGTGATATATTGCCTTAACAGCTCTCTCTACATAATCCTCTTATTCATAAAAAGTCAAAGTATAATTTGCTAGGGAATGTTTTGTCATTATAGTACTTTACAATATGTGACATGGATAGAATGAGATAAACAAAACACACTTTAAGTATGCTTCAACTTTTTTACATTTCTCTGGTTTCCTCGAACGTTGAAACCAGATAATTCCTCACCTCAATTGACTAAAAGACGGTTATGCCTTCAGAATGGGTTGTCTACTATTTACAAATTAATTACTTAGGAAAAACCGCCAGGATTTTTACACTGTTAAATAGAAACTAATCTTCTCGACCGATAAATTATCTAGTTCCTATTTTCAGGTGACAGATTTAAATGAGAAATTAGACGCAGAAATAACGAAGGCGGACAAATTGGAAATAGAAAATAAAAAATTGAGCAGTCACATCGCGTCTGCGCAGCGAGAAAAGGACACGTTGCTGCAAGAAAGAGATACATTACGAGAGACGATTGATGAACTACGTTGCTCCACGATTACCGCTGGTAAGTGTGTAGGGATAAGGTCGTAACTGGTATCTATAACGCGTAAAGCGATATTTTTCAATCAGCCGATATATGAATAACATAATTTTCATTATTTGGCTATTTAGTACGTTATGGTATGTTAATCATATTTTAATTATGTTCCATACTTTTAATCATTATAGCGAAGTAATTTATTTTCCCTCCTTTCGTTTAAAGTAAATTATTAACAACAGTACTCTTTACTCGGACTCGTTATGCGGAATCTCCCAATATCACCTTCCTTCCCTCCTCATAATTAGGGAAGGAATAATTCAGACCTTCGGCTGTTTATGATTCCGTTGACAAATAACATGATAATGTTATTTGTTAATCCTCTTGTTTTCATGTTTATTACATGGTTTTGCACAATAAACATTTATTTATTATACATTTATATCTCTCATATAGGTAAGTAGGTCCTTATTACCTCCAAATGGGGCTTGTAGGTGACCAATTTGCTTTCTAGGGTAATGTAGCTAGAAAAGCCCTAGGTCGGTAAGTAATAAAAAAAAACCACTTCATACTGGCAATAGACATCATGCATTCAGCCCAATGACCAAAGAGGTCGCTTCGCTATTTAGCCTTGTTTTCGTACTCAAGTGCTGCAATTGATGCCTACAGCCCTTAACTACTAATCTACTATTATTCAAGTACTTTTTCGAGACTTTCATCCTGTCTACCATATGTCAAGCACAAACTAAACCCGTACAATCAATAATCCTTAATCTTTCAGGAGCCAACGAAGGCAACGTGTCTCGTGAGTTGATACCCGCCGACATAAAAGAGCAGCTGGTTCGTTTGGAACACGAGAACAAGCTGCTGCGGCAGAACCAGGGCGCGCAGGCAGACCAGGCTTCTGTGCAAGTAGGTTTTTTTTTATACAAGCTCTTATTTGACTTGCAATGTATGTATGTATTATCTGCGCCCCGCCCCGGCTTCGCTTCCGTGTAATTTCGGAATAAAGAGCAACAAGATCTCTGAAAACAATAAAAATGTAATTTTTGTAAAAAAAAATACTTTGGTTACGACTTTGATGCGCAAGACAGAGAAAAATATAGAATTTGTCATCGTTTTGCTCATACAAGAAAAAGAAATTCCTTGAGGATTTGCTTTTTTTTTTGCTTATTTGTATGTTTGTAACAGTCGATTAAACGATTTATCTATGTAGTGTATGTCTCAAGATATTGTAAGCTAGTTCGTTGTATCTACCCACAGGCATTATTGGAAGATTACGTGTCTCGGTTGGAGAAGCAGCGGGCCATCAACCGCGAGGCCAACAAGCGCATCATGCAGCTGGAGGCCTCACTCGAAGCGCCGCATCCGCGCCTCGCCTCTGCTATAGAGGACAGCCAAAGAAAATGTAATTATATTCTATTACTTCTTATTAATTTCTTTCTCATGTGAGTGTTTTCCCGGTCGCTTTATAGCCATTGAGCGTTGGAGCCCAGGTATTTCGTACATTTTCGTCTCCACTACACGGTTATTGGCATCCCTAGTGTCAGCACATTGGCACGCATATCATACTTGACGTCATCGAGCCGACATTTCTCGAGTTTGCCGCTTCAAACAGACAGACAGACAGACTTTTGCATTTGTAATATTTATAGTATCGATATGCATAGTATGGAAGTATGGTATAGTATATTTAAAATAAGAAGACATTCCGCAGCGCTCCAAGTGGAGGAGCTGCAAGCGGCGCTGGCGGAGCAGCGGCGGCGCGCCGGCCAGCTGCAGGAGGCGCTGGCGGCGCGCGAGGCCGACGTGCTGGCCATGGAGGACCGCTACAAGAAGTGCGTGGACAAGGCCAAGGAGGTCATCAAGAGTCTCGACCCCAGGACCACTGGTAAACTCAGGTTATGGGGTTGATTGGGGATGGGTCCATGTTTGACCAGAAGGCAAGGCAACATACAGACACGTAGCACGGTACTGAGGTCCGCATGCTGTCTCTTTTTCCCATGTCGTGTATGCATCTGGTAAAAAAAGAGAGAATTTGTGAATGCAACGACGTGTGTATGTTTCATGGTAGCCCCCCTCAGTTTCTTCTTAATCACTAGTCGGGCACTAACCCGGATACTAGACTTTTGGGACCAAATTTTTTTGGGAAAACACTGGGCAAATACTGTGCGTAAACGCATCTATGCTGGTTACCAGCATATCAACAATTCATGATACTTACATCGGAGGGGGTTTCTTAAATTTTTAGTTTCGTTTTATACATAAACTATCATCATTTTATACATATAATATCATGAATAAATGTGTACGGTTGCAGGGCAGCAGTCGCTGTCGGACCTCACGCTGGGGTACTCGCGCGGCGCGCGCTCCGACCCCGCGCCCGCCAACAACAGGCACGAGTCAGTCCGTCCTTTTGTTTTTTATTAGCCTTAGACTGTGCCCGCGTAATTCCCCACGAGAACACTCCTTTTTTCCAGGATATAAAGTAGTATATGTCCTTCTTCGTCTTAATTACACATGTATGCGAAATTTCAAGACGTTTGGTTCAGTAGATATACCATTTTAATATTTTTTTTTTGCATAAGTGAGATAGAACTTCGTAATTATTATATCCTTTATATTTCTTGGCTTTGTTACCAAGAAAATCTCAGGTATCGATATTTCAGGTTAAAGGTTGTATCTTTACATAATTTTTGTTCTTACAGTACACAAGCATGTTGTATTTTTTAAAACAGACTGTATTTTTCCTAAGTACAGGGGAGGGCTTTGTTCAGCAGAAAAAAACAATTTTATTTTACTATATTCCTAATTGTGCCAAGTCATCGACTTCACCAATACAAAGTATCATTCGCGTCGGTGCAAGAAGTGGAGTATCAAAATGAGTGCTGTGCACAGATGGAGCGGAAGCGGGAGCGGGAGCGGGAGCGGCGGCTCGGAAGGGCGGGTGACGCACAACGAGCAGAAGCTGCTGGCGTCGGCGTGGTACCAGCTGGGCGCGCGCTGCCAGCGCGACGCCGTGGAGACGCGGCTGGGGCTGCTGTCGGCCGGACACTCGTTCCTGGCGCGCCAGCGACGCCAGCCCGCGCGCAGCCGGCCCACACCCACGCCCGCCTCTACCCCCGCCTCCACACCCGCACAATGACCCAACGCGGTGTATTTCCTCAAACACAGAGGCGAGACTACTATACTTCCTTAACTGAAATATGGTGTGCGTCCGAGTGACATCTCCGGTGTTGCAGTCGTTTGTAGGCTGCGGTGGCCGCTTTCCGTCACATGTCTGCCCACTTAGTTGTTTAATAAAATAACTAGCTAAAACAGGTTTAATAATAATATGTATATATATACTCTTCGTATAGTGTAAAGTTGACTCAGGGCTCTATCATTGCTAACTACAGTATAATGTATTATGGTAAAGTTAGGTCTAAACTCACCTAACTGTCCTACCCATGTAACAACATCCTAATGAAACGAAAATAGTTAATTTATACATAGATACCTATGATAGAGAAGACATTTTTCCGAATTATAGTGATTTGCGCAGGCTTTCAAATTGTTAATTTTAAGACATTTTTACATAAAAACTCATTGTTAATCCGCTAAAGTAGAGGCTTAATTGTAGTAACTTGTGCTGGTTTTCAAGTTATTACATACTAAGCTGCTATGTCTAAAATTTACTAGAAAACCATTTCAGTTGGTAAAACTTTTCACTACGAACAAATTAGCGGCCATTTTGATTTGATAGCTTCTAAATAAGAATATTTTTCTAAAGCTTTATATCGCGTTCAGTATTTATAGTCCCACCAATATACACACGTAGCACTCCTCGTCAATTTATATATATTGAAGTCTATCAATATATACAATGTTATTAATTCTGTAATGTTAATATATAACATGATATAAATCATCAAGTACTGGAGTATCTTGGCATTTGTGAGGAATTAGTATAATCCTGGATCCTGTGTTCCCAATAATTCGTTTGGCTTATTTGCTATTTGCCAACGAGGAAGACAGTTTTATTACATGGGTTATTTAATGGTGATTTCATTGCGCCTGCGCACGTTAAAATTTAATTATTATATACCTACCCTAGGGTACAAGAGGGACGGCACTATTGACAAAGTTTATATTGCGTTGTTATTATAGCCTCTAGCCTCAATATAGAAGATATATTGCCTAGGAGTAATACAATAAAGGCCCTCGTTGAAGTGGAATATGAAGGCATTTATTAAGGGGATTATAAATATCATCTATGGTGCCGTGCGGCGCGTTTTGTATATTTTTATTATCATATCTCATCACGATTAAGTCATTTAATATCAGCACATATTTTTAAGTAGCAACGTATATTTGACTACTATTAAAATTCATCACATTTTGTTTAATAACCAGAATATTGTTTTGTGTGTAATATAAGTGAAATCATTTATTTATTTAAGTTAGGCTAAATGCTCAACCACGTTCAAAATTAGTTAAATTAAGTTATTAAATACCACAGAATTTTATTTAAAAGAACGAAAGCTCACGAACAAATTGACCAGATTTGCTTTTATGCATTATTTATTAATGAATGTTAAAAAATAATTCATGGACTTTTTATTGCGTTGAAATGTGGCGTCGCTACACGCCTTGTTTTGTATTATAGTTTTATTTTATCATCACACTGTAAAGACTAGACGTAAATACGGTTATTCTAAGCTAGGGTGAAATCTAAAGAATCAAGATATACATCAATCTCGTCGATAGATCATAAGGTGCTCCCACACAGCGTGTTACAAAATGTTATGTATAACACTTGCTGTCTTTGACACTCTTTTTCAAGAATGTGTTTAAGAAAAGAGACAAATGTTGAATAACATTTCGTAACACGCTGTGAAGGAGCACCGATAACCATAGTTCGTATAATCCATATTTTTTTTCAAATTTATGACTAACCTTTTTTAGGTTTTGAAGGTGAATATTTAATTGGTGTCTTCCTATTCATTTTTATGTGTTTAAAAACTAACTCGATTACCTAACAAGTTGATTACACAATTAGACATTTACCATGTTATAAATTGCTGCTCTGTAAATGCTTCAAATTAGATTTAACCCTAGAACTAGTACGCTGGAACAAGCACGTTTAGGGAGCATTATTTATAAAATAATCTATTTCTAGGTCCGGCGGAAAAAATGTATTTTACTCGAAGACTTTTGTCCTTGTCGCTTGTATGAAACATGATGGTGTCAAACGAAACTAAATGTTCCCTTTCCGTCTGCGCTAGAAATTGAACATAGTAATTATTGTATGTAGAAGAAAGGTATAATATAATACCTTGCTCGTTTCCTTCATCCGGTGCAGTGAAAATTATAATTAAGTAATTTATACACCCATACGTTAAGTAAAATGTGATTCATTGTTGATAATGACAATATTGAGTTTTGAAATAATATATAATTTTTCCTAAGTCGTTTTTTTATATACCGTACAATACCTTCTAACATGTGTTTCAAGAGTATTTATAAAAAGTTGTTAAAATATTGTATCTTCTTTATATTTGATATCTAATCGGTGGCATTACGTCGAATAATACAAATCAAAATTATAAAAAAAATAAAAGACTAGAGTTGATTTCAAAAGTATTCATATTGAGATCACAAGCAATTAATAATTTAAAGTATATCACAAACCAAACAACCTATTGAAATCACAGACGTACCTTCCACGGACAATTTTTGTACACGATCAGCTTAAAATAAAATAAACTTAAGACGGCGTTCTAAATACCTTGTACGTGTAAAAATCCCTATGAAAATAAATAGAATAAATATATTTCTAAAAACACTAACTTTAAATTAAAAAGAAACTTACAGATTTTTATGAAATTTTGTCAGTACTTTTGGAACACGATATTTTTTGTAGTGCGCGCTTAACCTAAACAGCTCCTTGACATCTAAAAGGTGGCAGCGAGGCAGTAGTCGACGTTCATACTGAGAGACTTTTACGATTATTTATTTGTGCGAACACTCCTGCCCGCTTACGCGATTTTGATGTGAATGGGGCTTAAAGCCAAGGAAATCTCGAAAGGATCTAATCGAAGTCTTCATCTGAGTCCGTCTTGAGAACGCTATCGGACCCGGAGCCCGGCTCGCTGTCCACCGCTATCTCCCTGCGAACAAAATGATATCCGTGAATAGATCCGACTTGACGTTAGAATAGGCCGCTGCTGGGATGAGACGCGTTTTCACAGAGAATGAATCGCGGAATTCTAATCGGACGGACAATCGATCATCGTTCATTTTATTGTTCATCATTACTGAATAGAACATTATGTAATTTGTTTCACAATTAAAGCATCCGACGATGGTCATTAATTTATAATGTATCCTGCATTTGAAAGGAAAAACTCGTTTATGATTGCTAATGCTCTACAGGGACATGTATATGGCAATTTATAATAAATGCACAAATCGTTTAATGGAGATAGTTTGTATTGGGCACTTAATGGTTGTCTTGTCTAGATCGTAAATCTATAGACTTCCTTCATTACGTATTGATAAGTTAGATTGTATATGAGTTTTAGCCGAAGTTAGCGGGATATGTTATCATATGCACATACAAATGTATCTAACGGCACACATAAGTCTGAAGATTAGGAACAATTAATACGGAATCTAATGAGGCATTAGTGCAGCAACACGTTCTGCGGTTATGTCATACATATGAGTTTTAGGTTCGGATTCCACCAAAGCGGACTTGAGGACAGATATATTTTAGCAATCCATTATATTTAATACAATTTTATGTTTATTTTCACAGGATATTTTCGCAAAACATTATTGACAGTTAAGAGACTGAGTATTTCTTTGTTTCAGTCCATCGATACAGTTGAAGCTAAACGAATTTAAGTCGTGTAAGTAACTAAAAAATAAGTGTTTTTTAAAGTGTGTCTTTCGTATCGAGTCTGCTTTGGTGGAGTGCGGCATTAGGTTGGGAGGTGTACCTATAACCAGTATGCCGTATAATCATTTTGCATACGTGTGTACTGTACTACACAAGCAAGACAGTAAATATTACCTTAACTCCGCATTCCTCAATAAGTAAATGTCTTTGAGGAGATTTGAAATAGCAAGATTATTATTCAGATTTCTAGTTGTTACGACATAATATCTTAATTCGTAAACCTTGACTAAACAAGAATTTTATTTATGTTTATTGAAATGAGTTTTAATAATATTTATTGCAATTAGTTATGTTGTAAAAAATAATAAGTAGGAGTAAATAATTTTTAGAAATCGAGGGTTAATTAAAAGACAGCGGAAAGAAATAAAAAAAGACATGCAGCGCTCGGTTACTTGACTTGCCTGTTTACTCCGGCGCCATTCAAGCTAATCTCAACGATATTTCTGTTAAAATAAAAAAATATGGAGTCATAAAACCTTCCTAGTTTTTTATTTGACATTGTAAATATTTATTCAATAAACTTGTGAGTAAAATAAAATAAAATTACCTATATCGATCCCACTCCCACCGAACGTATTCCGTCGTTTCATAATCTAATTTCGCATGTACGCATGCAGGTAAAACGGACAAGTAGCTGGAATGTGCCACTTCTTAGACATTGCCAGTTACTTGTATATGCTGTGTATACTGCGGTACGTGCTACCGCTACTGGCATGTGTAATTCCTAACGGAAATAATCTATTTTCCTATCGGTTTTATTTATTGATTTTTTTCTTAATTCAACACCTGACTGACATCTCTATTATTGTTACATGTACAAAAAGAGCTTTTCCTTCTTTCTAAGTCCATAATTATTCGTCTCTAAAGTATTACTAACCCATTGAGGTCCTTAGTGAGCTGAATGTCGACATTGGTGGCAGTGTCGTTGAGGCCGTTGAGAGCTTCGCAGAAGTCGCTGCCCACGCTCTGAAGATGTTGGGTGTTCAAGTGGAATCCCTGTCAACGGTAAAATTATACATTATATATTTTAACAATATATTATATCTTTTTTGTTATTAGCCTCGGTTTTTCATTTTTAAATACATATGTCTTATCATTCTGTTTTTTTAGTTATCAGTCATCTTTTTCAAAGACGGGTTTTATAAGTTTAAGTTTTGTGTATCTGTCTGTGTCATCGTAACTCCCAAACGGATAATTTTATCCCGAGTGATCTTAGCCATGTTTCATGAAAATCGGTTCAAATTAATATTGAAAGTCGGGGGTTTTTTATTTTGTTTAACAAATAAACTTGTTGGTCTACAATCATCGATGCTAGAAAAAAAATTTTTTTGTTCATCTTCAATGCATCATTAGAACCTCCCCGTTTTTGAAGTCTATTTATAATGTTAAAAAAAAGTCGCTTTGTTACATAATATACCTATAGAAAATGAGTTTTTTTCCACTAAGTGTCGTTGTCGTCTTGGTTTTGCCATCGAGACACTGCAGGAACACGAATAGAAATTCCGAAAAGTACTACAAGTGCTACCTAAATTGAGATATGAATACTACTCATATAAGTATGTCTGTAGAAGCGTATGCTTGTTTTATTTGTGAAAGCTCAATGTCCGGTGTTGCCATTCAGAGTCATTGTAATAAATCGTACTAGTTAGTTGACTTGCACTTGGCCTTTGCAAGCTGCCCGTGGCAATCTAAAAAGTTATAGTCAGGTACTACATAGAGTGGAAAAAGTTATACTTGTTTGTTGTGCGACTACTAGAAAGATTTCGTTTTAAAAAACACTAGATGTTTCTCGCGGCTTCGCCCGCGTAAATTTTCCACGGGAACAGTTATTTTCCGGAATGAAAAGTTCTTTATGTCCTTTTCCACACTCTACATGTACCTACCTACTTATGCAAAATTTCATGATTCGTTGAACAAATAAACAAACTTACTTTCGCATTTATAATATTAGTTAGGATTTATAGTTTTTTGTCTATGCATTAATTAATGGAATTTTAATTATTAGTAAAAGTTTACCGCAAATGAGGCTTAGTACCTACTTAGTGAAGTTTTTTTTTCATAACATAAATCAGCATTCAGGCATTCAAAATAGGTACATAATACAAAGTACGTCGGCGGCACTAAATACTGCACAGTCAAAGTTAATATATGATTACCGTACAAGTAAGATGCATGGAGGCGATTTGAGATAAAATCTTTTAAAATATGCGTAAGTCACAGGACGGGCGCTCTGAAACGTTCGGGATTAAACGCGGGGTGGCACTGAGCTCATCAAGATTGTAGACGATGATACAAGCGAAATATCTGCCAGCCCTTGTGCAATCATTTAAATTAATAATCATAACGTACTAAATTGTATTATAAAATGAACTTATTTACTTTATGCGTATGCTATAATATTATATAAGAAACGTCTCATGTCTTAATGAGTTTTACTACTGCAATGGTAATTTTATCATAAAAGACTTCAACGCGCGAATTCGTTTTAAACTTGCGCTAACGCATAAAGGTAACGCTAGGTAGTTTGATTGATTTTTATCGACATATTTTTAGCTGTGTCTCGATAAGAACACAGATTTAGGCGTGGTTTAGGTAAGTACATATTTACAGTAATAATTTATTATATTTTTGTTTTGAGTAGAATTAATTAGAAGTTGATCTTCCCAACGCAGCCAAACTTACATTAATAGGTATTACTCATCCGATGTCCATAAAAGCAACCCATGTTCATTGGGCCTATTACGGTACAGGAACGTTGCGAACATGTTTTTTTAATCATTGACAACAAGAGCGTTAGAAGTCATGGACTCGCAGTATCGATACATAAAAAAGTTAAACAAGTTAGTCACGATGGCCGACGAAGGCATCCGTGCACATAGTCGATTGCAGATTCGTTGCACCCTTATCGGGCGGATCGTGTGCGCCGCGCCTGTCCGCTAGATGTATTAGCCCACATGTCGCGCTCAAACTATCGTCAGCATTCATCTGAGATAGCCCATAATTTTCTAATTGGATTTAAATGAGACGTAAGATTTATCAAGTCCAGAATGCATCATAGATCATGCTCTGCATCTCGATCGTTAGACAACTTGAATTCCTTATACATTTCCTTTATGAGATGATATGAAAGGGAGATGTAGTGTAATTTCACAGCCGGGAACCATTTTAAGTCCTAAACAAGTCAGGGGCTTTATCCGCTATCTAATATGAAAATAAATAACTTTAACGGTCAAGATATATTTTGCTCACGGCGGGAATAGGAAATGGTATAATTTTTTGTGTCGTGCATGTGAAATAATCATAAATAGGCTGTAATATGCAGTTAGGTGAAGTAACGATAATGATATTAAGCATTTTTCTGGATTTACCTTGAAAGGTCCTCGATCGAATCCGCAGAAGGATGCTTCCATGGTGTAGGACCGGGTGACTCCGAGGTGTCGCCACACTGTAACTCTGGCGGTGCTCTCCCTCTCTCTCTCCACTCGAAATGAGCAGGAGCCCAGGGCGAACGCAGGGGAAATTCGGTGCATCAGAGCTGGCAACATCTAACCAAATAGTCAACTTCTATAACGAAAAGCAAAAACACAAAAAAGGAAAACACATCTGATAACAAGTGAATTTCATAACATTATTTTTAAAACCAGTTGCATTTAGATTCATATATAGATAAATAACTGGTAATTGCCATTTTCAGATCTGTTTTGGCCATAACTTTTTAATGATTTGTAAAAAACGGGACTTTTTAAATCAAGAGAAACGAGTTTCATTTCTCTCTGAAGTTTTAATGGCGAAGGTGGATCAAATGTTATATTTACTTTCAAATTAATGACATTGGTGGAGCGTTGCTGATATTTAGATAAGAAAGTGTTATAGATATTTAAAATCAGAAATATAAGAAAAAAATGTTTAATATGTACAAAGGACTTTTGCTTTATCCTGTACTCTCTCTTTCTATTGCAAATTCTGGCCTTTTCGGTGCCTTAGTTATGATGAAAAACATGTGTTAAATATTACGTTTAAGCTGTATGTAGGTAAATGTAGAATGACGTAATGAATTTTTCGTTCTAAAGAAATAATAGGTCCAATCATGATTCTCACCAGATACTTGACAGGCTCGTCCTGCAGCAGTCGGTCGTTGCTACACCAGCTCTCTGCCGCGGCACAGCCGTAGAAGAACACGTTTTTCTTGCGCGAGTGGCCGTGGTAATCGCAGTACACCAGGGGCGGCTTCTTCCACACGCGCACTAGATATTCTATCAGGCCCTGATTGCACGAATACCATTGAAATACAGGGTGGAAACATGATACTTCTGGGCGAAGTTTCAAGTTAATTTTATCACTTCTATAAAAATCGCGCATTTAATATTTGCTTATTTTGAGTTCTTTTGTAGTTTGTAAATTATTGAATTTAGGTGTTATTAACTGGCGAAGAAAGAGGTGAATGAATAAGAGGATTACGAGTATTAAAGGGTCATGGATCATACAGCCCATCGTGTGAGGGGTATATTCAGATAACTATAAAAAATAATCTTAATAAATACTTCACCTTAGTATGATAAATAGAAGGATGTAAAACGGGATTCGGTTTACACCAGCGTCGATTCAAATCTTCATTAGTTAGACCGCAGCGATGGCTGCAACAAGAAATGACACGTTACAGGACCTGATAGCCGGGAAATCTCCCTGTCTTGCAACCAGTCATACGTGTCATCTGACACAACACCTCCTAGCTGAGTCGAGTTAGATATCATTATGATAAGGGTTGCCTTGCCATTACTACACTACGTGTATACACACGGGAAATTTGTAAAATGTCATGGAGCCGCAGGGCCGGATATTTTTTTGAATGACATTTTTTTGAATCCACAACTGTTTTAACGAAATACGATACTTGTTCTGGCTGGAATGATTTAATACGGTGACAGTCCCGTATATACCAGACACATGGCAACCCTAGTTATAATAACATACTCGTCCAATAGTCCCATATCAAATCAACTTATTTACAACTCAATACGGGGTTTCATAGCGGTTATTTCATTAGATGCCCGACACGACCGCGGCGAAAGGTATATCGGCATATAAAATGATAATTTGATTCATGTGCTTATAAGGTTCACGGTTGGACAGAGCTTCGCGAAGACAATTTAATATGACAAGCTATTAAATTAAATGAATGGCTGGCCACGTAGGAATCTGACGAGATTCGTGTTGTATTTTCGAAGAAACTGCCGCGTGTGTTGCCTCAACACCACGCGATGCTACACTAATTTTGTTTTCATTCAAATCTGTATTCACTGCGGCACCGAAATTGATTTATGGCGATCGTAAAAACAGACCTTTTACCTTTATGGTCTCTTTTTAGATGATTTTTTATTCAGTGTCTATAAACTTGACTATTAAATACGCCTTAAAACAAGTTAAAATAGGTATATTTTTAAAATGCATGCTAGCTAAAATGCAAGTTGGATTGCCATCCCAGAAAGGATATACTTACCATGACATATTTTGAATGCATAATGAAATGAAGCACATCTCAGAATTTTATTTTAAAGAACCTTACACCGATATCGATACATCATTGTGAATAGAACAAATACAAAAACAATCATCAAGTTCTAATTTGTTCCATACAACCACTGCAGCCTCTGTCGATTATGAAAGAACAACGTCTCCATTTGTGTCATTATTTACAGCTACATAAACTTCAGTGCGTCTGCAATCTACGACAATTCACTACGAGCCTCCCGTTATTAAAGGGCAATTCTTATAGTGTACGTGCTTCTGACATAATCGCACACAGCAGCAAGGTACGTAACGGACAAAGAAATCATAAGGCGAGGATAACTGTAACAGAATTCAAAAATAAAAACAGCTTCATTTGCTACTGCAATGTCCAAAGGAAACGCGGAAATGGGCTATAAACAAAAAATAAAAACAAAATAACCCACTGCCCAAACGACTTCCCGAGAACTGATTCGTTTTAAATTCACACCTCACAGATCTCGATAAGAGCAGAGACGGGGTATCGACAAATTATTCCCGAGATAAGGGCGCATTTTTTGTACGCTCGCGGCTTTTTAATGCGGCAAACGATTTTAGAGGAATTTAATAATTCGTATGATTTCAAACTGCTCGTTGCGTCTCTGCCTATTTGCAGTTCTACGAAGTGCATCTCGGTGCGCATTTTTTCCTGGATGGCCGTCCAATTAGGAGTGGTTCAGTGGAGACACGTCATTAGCGGAGCAGGCGCAGCCTGGCGTAGGTCCTCGACTCCTGCGATGGTAGCGGCCGTCCCTGGCCACGGCCTTCGCCCGCCGACCGGTTGTGCATCTTTTACTCTAATCAGTGAGAAAAAATAGCGTCGCTTGTATGCGCGAACGAAAGCGAACGAGCGAGACTCCATACCCTGTCCTGCATGTTTTATGGTGGTTTGTTGCGGTACCAGAGACCAGCTAGGGTTGGGATCTATTTAATTATTAATCATTCGAAATTAAAGTCCAAGAATCTCCGTTTCCTATGATATTTTTACGGTATAATCAAAATGACATCCAGTAAACTAAATAATAAAAAAGGAAATCAAATAAATACTCCATATTACAGATCATCAAATAAAATTAAAGCATCAAGACACATTTATCACTTTCAATTTTATACTTCGTTTCTGTGAAAGATATACATAAATTAGCAACTTTTATACAATTATATATTACAAATTTTAAAACATGGTCAGACAATATCATCTAGTAGTAGCCCTTTGAGGTCCTTGCAAGGGCCGCGGCTGGTTCAAGGGTCCGTAGTCATCTATTTTTAGCACGCTTCGCGTACCGATCCTATCTGGCGGCCATAGCACGGCCTCGCTCCAACTCCACCCGCCCTCTATGCACCCTTCGCATATCGTCCAGCCAATAAATAGACCAAAGGAACATCACTATATATTTATTTCATTTATTTATAACACGTGTCCATTGTTTCTGCTTGAATGGTAATTCATGGCTCGGGGCGCAACCGCATCTTCGTGAAGATGTTTACATTGATGACATTGCACGCCGATAAATATATATGTTGAGTGCAGCTGAATGTGTTAACTCACATTTGTGGTTGTAACGAAGCGGGATAGACCATATTTATTTAAGTAAAGCTTTCTATCGATCCTTGCTTGGTGCTTCATGCTCATCCGTATTCTGAGCGCGGAAGCTGTTTCCTGCGAGTCTACCAGGAGAGCATATTCTACATTCTCAGTCCATGGCGTCCGTTTGCTTGAATCTGTCATTCGAGAAAAAATCATATCGAAGAAGCGAGTTATACATTAATTTACTCTGGATATATTCGTTTCAAACTTTTGACGAAACTGTATGGACACGAAACTGCATGGACAAAAGCCCATATGAATAAATATATAGGTCATCTACAGCCCGTTTTTCTCGGATGACGGATATGGTATGGTATTCCCTATGGAAAAAGGGCTAATACGGATTCTCGATATTGGAATCAATTGCATGTATACTTCTACATGATAGTTGCGAGAAATATCTTGAAGGCCTAGGTTAGGGGACACGCGGGATCCCGAGAGTTAGTAGGCCGCAAGATTCGCTACCCGGAGTCCATAACTCTGTATTCTTGTCCAACACCGGACACAGCGCGAGTTATTTACGATAGTCGCGAGACAATCGGCCGGTCGTCGCTTATCCGGTGCCACCGCGACAATAACATGACGTGGCTGTCTTTATTAAATAGCGTCCTTTGGAATTAACACGTGCCTAGCTTATATTTATAGCGCTGCTGAATCATCCGCCCGGAATGGCGGTTACACGGGAGAATGCACGGCTGCTTTTGCAATTTATTGTCACTGCGAGATTGCGATGTAATGGCTCTTAATATTTCAGGGATTTGAAAAGCACATTAAGCTTTACAAACAAAAAGGTCTACCGTTGTAGTTATATGCTTAGTCATAACCATGAATGCAGCTGGTTCTGGTGGTGGTAATTGATTTTATTACCTGCGTAGTGGTGGAAGCGCAATTCGCTGCAGGCTGCGAGGCGGTTCAATGACACGTCACGTCTTGAGAACTGTCTCTGGACAGGAATGCAGCCACCGTTCACCAGGCAATAATTAATTATAAATCTTTTCATTATCCGCTTCAAAACTTCATATTTGTTTATCGTTTATTTATTTAAGTCTATATAGGTACATCCGTAGTTATCGCAATTGTAATCCGTACTTACTCGTAATTGTATATACTTATTTTAACTAAATTTACGTGGGTTAAAGTATAAATAATTTGATAGTTGACTGGTACACAATTTAAATAAGATTTGTTGTGATAGATAGCATGGTATGATGATCAGTTTCGCACCGTGGGCAGCGGAAGCTTACGGCGATTACGCAGCCATGCTGCTTTGTATGGATGTTGGTCATTAAGAAAATATAATTCTGCGTGAAAACTTATCTTACCATTTCCCGCTGATAATCATTACCATGCCATAAAGAGGTTCTTATTACCCGTCAGTTATTATTTTCATGTTTTTGCGTAATAATCTAGAGTTTTATGTTGGTGTATAAACAAATTCAAGTGAGCCAGTTTCTGCTTTATTAAAGGCGTAACATTGAGAGTTGGAAGCAAATTCATTTCACGGCCGTCGGTCGTGAGACAGCCGCGACAATGATGAACTCCAGATAAACCAACAGCGTCGGGAACTAGCGCCAGGCTGCTTCTATTGATTTACGTGTCGGTCTGTAATCGTCAGGCGTGAGCCACGACCATGACACAACTCCGTGAGCAATTTGTGTAAATAAAACAGTCCATTTAATTCATACCTACCAGATTTTTTCGCAATTCTTAACGCGCTGTGACAAACAAAAACCCTTCTTGGAATACGTTGTATCTTAAAGTACACACACCACTCACATGAGGATGGAAAGAACGACTCTATTTATTACAATAATGGCTCAGTTACTTAGCAACAAAAGAATAGCCGGTTGAACAACGCGAAGGGCATAACGTAAGTGAATTATTTACATAATAAATAATCAACGAACTGGATGTCCTTGGTCGCATATTATTTTTTTGTCGTGTTGTTTGTTGACTCACTACTCTCTTTTGAAAGACGAGGGATATTGGCTTCAACTTAAAGACTGTCTTTCCTGAATTTTAACAGAATTTGTGTTGGTAAGATATGTCTAGAAAAAATATTTTATTTTCTTAAATATATTTTCTTTGAATGCGAAATACTCAACAGCAATAACTTTAATTTGCATAAATAGTTATTTTGAGAAGACGTCCAAACCGTCGTTTTTTGGGATAATTTGGCATAATTTTTAACAAAGACAAACTTTGTTTTTGATTTCAAAAACAAACTTTGTTTTTGATTTCAAAAACAAAGTTTGTCTTTGTTAAAAATTATCAGTTGCATTCGCGCCGTATCTCCATTTGTAGATACGGCGCGATGACAACACATCTTTGGTTCAAGTTCAAGACCAATCTCTACCGCGATGACTCGGCGACTGGTGCCGTTGACTCCGGGGCTGTCATTACAATGATGCAAGTGATCGGAGCGTGCATTATTCGCACGAGTTTCGTTCGTTGTCAATGCGAGTCCTTGCTTACGGCTGCGTTGTATTAAGTACGTTGCAATCCAAAAGAGAAAATCAAGAAACATTGGCTTGAAACTTTCAAAAGTAATTTTATAATGTTATTTATTAGTCATCTGGTCAGATGTTCTTTTGTTTATAAATGAATCGTCACGTTTTTGAACGAACTGCATCAAATTGGTCCTAATGAAATACGTGCAGACATCAGATATAAAATGATTTAGCGATATAGAGAACTCTAGTATTAGGTACGCTAATGGCAAGGGAGTTATGCAAAAAATGCTGAATAAGGATATCAGAGAAATTTTCAACATTTACCTAATAACATAAAAACAATCACTAATAGAGGATTTTTATAAAAGCAATGGAAGTTTACAAATGTCTATTTTGAAATTGACAACCCTGGGGATGATGAAGGCCTCCACGAAATATCACTTTTCTGGTTTAATATTCCGTGATGCAATAGCGAGTCCTCAGCCGGCGGCTGTCGATGCGATGCGATGCGATACGATGCGTTGTGAAGCAACACGTGCGCCTGCGCAGCCCGCGTGCTGCACACCCGCTATTATGAGAACCTCACACTCCTCGCCATCGTAATTCATTAGCCGACTTCATTCGGCTCATTTTATTTATTGCAGCTTATGTTTCGTCAGTGAATACATTCGTTTGTGCTTTCAAAGTTGCAGTAAGTATGCTTAAGGGGATGCCATAAGCTCAGATAGTATGCATTTAAAATAAATTATTTCAATAAATACTAGTTGGTAGTTTAATAAATGAATTATTTCTAAGTATCCTGTGTTATTATCAAATTTTGCTAAAATTGTTCATAACGCCATACCTATATATCTTTGAGTGGTTTCGCAAGACGCAAAGGCAAGTTCATTACAGAGTTTAAAGTATTTCTTTATATGTATAAAAGCCAAACAAATATCATTCAAGATTAATAATTAACTTTAGTGTAGGTACTGTTTGTTTATGACATAACATCAACTGGATTTAGGTGGCTCCTTAACTTTAATGCTTAAACGACTTTAGAATAATAAGGACAACTGAATAGACTTGACGTCCGAGGTCAACGCTTGAGGAGATGCGCTTACCAACAATGTTCTTTTCAAGAGTGTTTTTCACTTTATTACTTTTCCTTATGATTTATGATTTAGCAAGATTTTATGCGTCGTTAGTTCATAAAATAAACTTCGTTCCGAGTTTTTAGCAGGTACATCGTATTTCTAATACTATAATAAAATGTACAGCGTAGTTTGTTAATACATGTGGTTTTGACAACAGCAATAACTATAATATTATATGATAAGTATGTTGTATGAAACCTACAGGCACATGATGTACATAGCAGCAGCCAATTCAGCAGCCACAGCAACGCCAACATACGCCATAGTGCATGAAATATACCTACCTACCTATTGTACGAAAATAACACTATATTTTTTACCCAGGGCTGAATTGTCGTAATATATTAGCTGTGCCAATGAAATTCTAGATTTTATTCTAACCATGTATCAAATTTGATTGCAATCTAGTAGATTTTCTGAGAAGAAGAAAAAACCTCATTACTTATTACACTTATTACTTGTAGGACTAATAGGAAGCAGCAAAATAAAATAATTTGTGTCCGTAATAACGAAAATAAAAAATTCACTTGTTTCATTTTATGTAAGACTTAGATGATTATAATAACAATGTAAATTTAGGCGTCTGTACTGAAATGAAGTTGACAGGACAAAAAAATATCAAATTAATTTTAATTATAAAATTAATTTGGTCTAAATTAGTCGGCATTCGCGATATTTGGTTTATTTGGCCGAGAGGATTGATGGGCGCTTCAAGGTCAGCTGGCACGGTATCAGCCTGATTCCAAGAAGGCTCCGGGTTCGATATTAATTGCCACCCATGGCCTTATCCAGGTTATATAGCTGAAGGCGTTAAATCACAGATATACACACATCCAAACTTTTCCTGGCACGAATATAAAATTGAAGGGCGAAAAAAAATCACAAGCCTTGATTTTATGAGTATTCATAAATAAAATTACATGACGGATTAAAAAAAACTTAAATTTTCAAAGCTTTAAGTATGGCTAGGAAATTTTCCCTCTTTCTATAATTGTGATCCACATATAATTTTTTAGTGTCTCTTATGAAGAGATTAATGTTAACATGATAGTTGTGTGTGAAACTAAAATTTGAGTACAAATTATGGAAGGTAAGATAAGAACTTAGTATAATTATCATCCACCATATCTAATAAGCTAATATTATACTTAAGCTCTAGTCAAGAGAGCCACAGCTACTGGTGGTCACGACCCTCAGTCATGAGGGTATGACTATGATGATGATGTATCCTATTTGTTAATTACTATAACTGGAATAAAAATGAGCAGATCACTGGGGATATTAGCCAGTTGATTATAGGTAAATAAAGTAAATCATTTTACTTATTCTGTAGAAAACGTCAGGAAATTGACTAGTGAGTGGTGACGAGACCACAAAGAAGATTACAGATAATATGTCAATCATACGCATGGTATGTATCTGATTGCGAGAGCGCTATCCCCTGGGACTCCGGAAGCACGTTGAATGCAACTAATTGTGCAATTGGTTACGGAGCTGCAGAGCCACTCTGCTGAGAACGGCTCACTGATTTCCCTGGGCTACGACTTTTTCTGATTCGTTTCTTACGTAATTGCATTGCCACTGTAAACTTGGCTGTTTGCACTAAAAAGTAAACCGATAATTCGTCTTAGCTTTAGAAGCATTCACTGATCAAAGCAATGGAAATGTCATTTAGGGATTATAAGTAAATATAAGTTGAGCACGACTCAATATTTACAAAGTCAACACAGTTATCAAAGGACCGCACACTGGTCGCTAAACACGGCGCACAAACAAAACACTCGTATGAATAAAACACATAAAGGGAATATTTTTTCCATAGTATTTGTGAGAGGTTGTGATATGTTGGTTCAAACAGCGTATCTTGGTGCGCAGGGAACAAGGTTGTGTTTGCGAACGCAAGGGACCAGGTTCAGTCGTGAGAAAGCAACGATCGGCGCCGCAGATGAGCCATTGAGATTGGATTTACGATATTTCAAAATCACGTTCATAACCTTGAACCTGTGGGAAGGAAATCACACCTTAGCACACCAATTATAATCGTTATTATCGACATTTTCAAATTCGCTGAATATTTTCAGTCTCCTCCATCTATTTGGCATGTTTATTAACATATCCAGAGGCCATCTTACTCCACCGACGATGTGGTTTGCTTTAATCCCAGGTTCCAGACACTTTTGCAACCACTTATTATTTTAATGAGAATAATGTTTAGCGATTATACATAATTGTTTTCATTATGAGTAGGTCCGATACGATTTTAATTTAAGCTTGATATGAAATTTTAAATTGCTTACTTAAAAGTGATAATTCTGTTTTAGTACGTTGTCGTATCGTATCTACGCACTATAAGTATGAATTTAAACTTGATTAATAAATTATGAAAGAGATGTAAATAACACAAACTTGTAATAATCAGAGGTCGTTATCCTCATACTCATGAGAAATATAACGGAAATATGAAAATAAAAACTTCCATTAAACGAATTAACGTTGGTGATATGATTACTGTTAATAGTTTTGAGAAATGGTGCTATGTTTAAATAAATATAAAAATACTATTTTACCAAATTTCACCAGATTAGGTCTAGTAGATTCGGAGCAAATTGGCTGTGATAGACTGACGGACAGACAGAAGCACGAGTGATACTATAAGGGTTCCGTTTTCTTTTTGTAGGGAACCCTAATAAACCGTTGAAATACCATTACTATGTAATTATCCCAATAATCGCCTGCAGGGGTAACCACTGCAATGGGTAGAGGTTTGCGGAACAGCGTTGAAAATATGGCTTTTGCTAAATATGCTTTTGATTAGGGGGTGTCGGTGGGATACGGGGCTGGTGTAAATTATAGGGAACAACAAGGCCCCGGCCACACTCAGCACTCGGGCGCAACTGTTCCGACACCTTTCCCTGGCGCATGTCATGTAGAGCGATTATAACGGGAAGAGGTCCTATCTCCGAGCTATTAGGTACAATCTCTGCAGTAATTGTAGCAACACACAACCGCCCAACGCGAAGCGAATCAATGACGCTTGCTGCTACTGGTGTCGATAGATACGTATTACGGTACGTTTATTTGTAATTACAAAATATTTAATACATTTCCACGTACTTTCCATGGGTATTGTCTGAATATACCTTCAAAATATTTTTACATTATTTTAGATCATCTTATGTATATAGACCAGGGCTTTTATGCTTTTATCCCAAGCTGAAATGAGAGCAAACCTTTAAAATCTCACCCAGAGATTAGGTACGGCATATACATAAGTTATTGGTTATTGAAGAGGAATGTCATAGACGACATAAGAAAACGGTTTTTGAAATGATTGATTTTTGCCGATATGCAGAAGTACATAAGTAAGTATGATAATGAATATGAAAAGTTATCCAGAGCGGAGTGGGTTTTGCATAAGAATTGTTTCGATGTCTGTCTGTTGCTCTGAACCCAATCAACATTCCATATCGCTTAAATTATGGTCGCCGCGAACAGGATAAAAACATAACAGTTCTCAGAACTTTAGGTCGTTACTATATAGACTTTTTAAAAGAGTTTACGGTTTCTATTGATGTGAAAAAATCGTGACTATGAGCGGCAGATTTACTGTTATTTGTATAAAGGCGTCATAATGAAGCAAGTCTAAGTAAACTGTGGATTCACCGGGCGTGCAAATGGACGTTACTGGCTTAATAGCGGCTTTAGCGACCACTTCGCACCGAAAAAACGTTAAATTGCCTTCAACCGGTATGCGACAATGACTGAATAACAACTTCACTGCACAAAAACTCCTTCATTAACAAAGCGCTAAGAAAATAAAGAATTTAAATTTTGATGACCATTAAAGAACACTTTTGATTCGCTTAGCCAATTTTACGGGTCTGTCTCCTCTGATCACAAAATTTAATGATTCTTGTGTTCTTCACACGGTGTCGATGTGGGTATTTTTTATGAAATGTTCTTTATTTCATATATATATGGCTTCAACCCATGAATGATTTCCTAATTTCGTTTTTTTTTTAATCACCAAACACAACGCACCCCACGTTAGAACAGAAAAAGATATTTGAATTTTTTTGGCTAAAACTGGATAAAATAAAATTAATGGGATCCAATTCCTAATCGACATGATCCCAGGATCGGTGGAAACAGAAAAGTTACTCTGTTATAAAGATACGAAAACAATGTTATGTTACATTCTCTGTACTCGTAGGAACAGGGGTAAATAATAGGGCTTAGTTCGTTCAACTCGTCATCGGCGAAACGGAAAAACGACTGCTTATTAATATTGATGTAGATACACTAAAGGTTATGGTTGTACACTAAATAATGAGTAACATCCGTTTCATTGATTTTTAAAGATTCTTATCGAATGATAAGCAAAATGATATTTCTATTAAAGAATATCATACTTCTTACAAATATTATCTTGAATTGCTTAAAGAGCGGAACTATCTATTAAGAACACCTACAGCTAGTGTAGCATCTTGTGCTAGGATTTACCTATATTGAAAGAGGCTTTTAGAGGTTGCTTATTGATAGAGATTATGAGAAAAGAAGTTCTTTTTTTCTTGATAAATTTCAAATTTTTTCTTGGTAAATTTCTCAGTAATGGCGAAATTCTTTTACTAAATCTTAATCGTCTATATTATTTACCAATATGAATATAGTTATGTAAATCTATTACAAAATTTTCTAAAACAATATACCTACTTATCAAAATATTGATATACATGCTCTTATTATAGAACTTTAACTCTTTCATGTCATACATATACTTAATAAGCAAAACAAATATGAATTAGTTTTAATTTTTTTCCTATAATTATTTCATACAAACCGAAGGAAAATGTGATAAAAATGTTGAAAAATTCATTTATTCACCTGTTCTTGAATACATATTTACTCCATGTTTTAAATAATATAACTTCCATAATAGATACGTGTACAAGAAAACTAGAAAAGCTGTAATTTATTTAATTTCAAGCCATTATCTGTCTCATTCAACTGGCACGACTCATAAATACATACTAATTTGAAATTAACACTAAATGTCTAATTATCTATTTTAGCAAAGCTGGATCAGTATAGGCTTTAAAATTATTTTATATGTAAATCGGGCGAGTAGTAAACATTTAATAGTATGTTCTATGGAAATGCCCAAGCGCAAGCAAGCTCCATAATGACCGAGCAATATTCCGAATGTTATTCTGGGCTGGGACATCAACTAAGGTTGTGTTCAAGCTATTTTATTTTTAGTATTCGTTGCTATTGCGGTTGACTATTATGTGGTTATTTTTAAAGCGGTCTTGAAGCGATAGTAGTAACATTTTTATAATAAGTACGTACGTCAGGGATCGACCACCGTGTGCGCGGTTTTCACGCATCATTAGAGCTAGTTTCGAAATGCAGAAGTATTTTTATGATGATACAATTTTAAGCCAATATAATATATTTATTTTTATCCTAGAGATTTTTATTTTTAAAACGATTTACAGATTCATAAGGATACATGGCCCGGTCGGTGGAGTTGCTGCTATGCATTAAATTTGACAATAAAATTATATTACAAAACAAAAAAACTAAAAGTCAACTGAAAGTTTTCCATTTTGATCACCGAGTCAGATATATCTGTAGGTAGGTTATGCCTTTGTAAACCGTTCGACGTTTATGAAAATGACGACGTCAAACAACGTTAACCAAAGTTGTAACATGAGAATGAAAAAAGGCTTTTTAACATTATTTCATAAATTTTAATAATTATTTCTTTTATTTTGTTATTATTTATTTATAAGAGACAGAGCCGTGCTATTTAGTGTCAGTAGTACTGGAAGTGCTTCTAACATTTCTTTGAAATCTAGAGGTACATTTATTACCTACGCTATCATACTGATTCTAAAAATTATGACGAACGCTCTTTTTGTGATCAAAATGTTATCAAATCTATAATTGGACAACTGTTTTTACCAAACTTTTAATGATACAAATGCTAAAAAGCTTTTTCAATGTTTGTAAATCATTCCGTCAATGAAGCATTGTATCTTACAAACGGAGAATGACAAAGGTTGCTCTGTTTTGCTTGCTATCGACAAATGCATAGGTAAACTTTTACGACTGTTACCAATTAGGTAAAATTTAATGAAACAGGGGTGATAATAAACATATATGTAATATATGACACCAACACATATATACGTAGGACACAATATTATTGAACTTGGACTAAAGTTTTTCATAATAAAGCCAATCTATCGAAATATAGTATATATGTAGCGATGTTTCATACAAACATTGCAATGAAACTTGAAGCGCTGATATATATTTTATTATTTAAAATTTTTTGTTTACACTCAACAAAACATTTTATTTTCATTACGAGTGTCGGCATGTGCGGTCCTATTATTGCTATTATACAAAACACCGAGTCATGCACTGGTTCAATTAAACGCTGCCCCGAGCGGCGTTACATCTTCGCTTGAAAAAATCTTTGTATCGCTCGAATCTCTATACTTTTGCTCCTTTTGCAGCTATTAATGTAATATCTCGATTTTTTTACTGAAATAAAACCTTGATTTTATTTTATCGTTTCGTATCGCCGAAGAACGTAACTCATCTGGTGTAAAACAATACTGATAGCTATCGCGCCAATGGGATAAAAATGCGATTTAAAAAAATGCTGAGGTATTCTTGCGATTCAATTTTCTTTAACTCTAAGTGCAGTTTCGTGTATGGGACATTAAAGGTAGTCTGTGTTTTGCATAGTAAATTTTTACTTGTGTGTAATGTGTGAGGTTAGAAGGCTGCGGCTGCAAGTCAGGGCAGGCAGCGAGGGCACACTGTCGGAGACCAATTAACGTGGCTCTCTATGGAACACGTCCCGAGTAGCCACCAGCGGCGCGCGGCGGCCTGCTTTAAACTCCTGCGCATGTTCCATGATTGTATTTTAACATAACTAGAAGTTAGGGTAAAACTAAGGAATTTCTCTTATTTATTCAACTTTAAATTCACTGTATTTATTACAAAAAATATTAATCGAAAATTACTAAGTAGGTAATTGATATTGTTATTAAAATTGATTAAAATTTAAATTCAAATGTATGAAATATATACAAATTAGTGACAATAACAAATGTTATAATATTACATGTGATTACATGTTACCATTTACCAATAATTTATGTTGCAGACAAAAAATATTTATCAAGTAATTTTTATTCACACGTCCAAACTTGTAAGTATAAATTAGTACGCCAGCTATAATTGCAGTCGGGTTGCGTGTCCGATCTTCAATGGAAGATATAACAAAGGCACACCCTTGAAGTGCGCCGCATCGCTTCGTGAGCCGAGAAAAAACTACAACAACCCTTTGGACAAGCGAAGAATTCGCGACGACCGCAACAAGAACAAATTGAGCGCGAACTATTGTGCGGTACGATTTGCTGAGATAACTCCCGTGTCTCGAGCGGGCGCCGAGCGGCCGCCGCCGGACGTCCGTCTGACGACACCACACCACTGGCACAGCGATTTCCACCATCAGCACTCAATACATTGCCGCGAACAAGTGAGCCAGCTTGAGTTTAACGGATTCGAGGTGGCGATGTACGTGCGACTAACGGGGACGGATGAGCCGTTGGTCCCGGGTGAGGTGGTGTGGTGGTACGAGCGGGACGCGTCGCTGTTATAAGGGGGGGTCCCGGGTTGCGCGCGCTCAGTGTGCCCGAGTGTCCCGTGTTGCGACAGCGCACTCCCGTGTGTGCCTGCTATCTCCGCACTAGTCCGCATCAAGAAGCTAACTCCTCCAACATGCAGCTGGTTCTGGCGACTTGCATCATGCTGTTCGCAGCCACCCTCGCACCTGCAGCTGGTATGTCGATAAACGCTCTATCAAATTATTTAATTGAAAGACTTCGCTTGGGACGTTGGGCAATAAACATAAATTCTAATTGAATATGACAGCAGCTTGCTACTGGAAGAATTATATTATCGTCACATTTAATTTTTTATTAAGCTTATATTTCATGATGTATGATGATGTAATTAGAATAATAAGATGCAAAAGAATGAGCCGTTTGGTATAAACTGTCTTGTTAAGTAATTTATCTGAAAAGAGAGTAAAAACTCATTCAGATACATAACATGGAATGAATAATAATTTTCATGTTGATTGTATGAAGTGAGCATAATCAATTCAGAAAGTTTTCACTTTATAGAAATATTTTTCTGAAGAAATTAAATCCAGACACAGTCTGCAAATTATAGAAAAGGGTTTGAAACAATGCCACATTAGCATTTAAAGTGCATTTATGTACAAAAATATAACAAACTTAATACAATCTCCAGTATAAATTAAGTTAAATCTCTGGATAGAACAAGAAGTGACCTTCTTTTTATACCCTGAGATTTAACTTTAGAGAAAATAATAAAATGTAAGATCATTAAAAATTCCAAGAAAGAAAAACCAACTGCAATTATGATATATAATAGCGCTAGCACTGAAGTAACGTCAATGTTAGAAATGAACCTTATTTCTTAGCACTAAAGTTGGGGAGTACCACTGCAACGGTAGTAAGTTGGTAGCTGTGACCTGAGGGTCTTCGACCTTCATTGTTGGCTTTCATTACAGTACAATGGTGGTTCACTATGCTATTAGCCCTTCTAGCTCTAAACAACTTGTTTTGCTTTAAGTAGCATTCCCACAGGACGCAATCCGATAGTTCCGTATGCCGAGAATGTGCGTTTTCCAGGATTTATTGGTATTCGTGGACTATTTCTTTATAGCTTTTATATTTACCTATGCGGCTTCACCTTTCAATATTTTAAGTTTATTTTGTAGAAATAGACGAATAGCTTGTTTATGTACATAGATCAAAAGTGAATTTTATTTCTTTTATGTTTTTACCTAAAATATATGTAATATAATATATAGTAATGATGGAATAGAAGCTAGAGTGCTAAATAGATTTATGTTTTAATATAAAAAAATAAAAATAGATGGAATAATAGTTCCGAAAGATTCAGAAGTAGGTACTTGTTGGTAAAATATGAATACAATATAGTTTCCTAGTTTCTATGGGACAATTAGGATTGATAGGAAGAGGATAAAGCATGATATGCCTACCAAAGGTGTGGCAATATAGGCTTCTGAAAATTGTACTTAAAAAGAAAGTCTAGGTCCAATGCAGAGCGTGCAATCGGGTAAACGCTCAGATAAGAGAGAGAGATAGAGAGAGGTAAATAAGGGAAAGATAGATTGATATAAAGAATTTCTATTGCAGAATATTAGAAATATGTCGTAGTTCAATATGCAAAATGTAAAGAAATACAATAAAGCGGTTTACGAAATGGTTGTTGCGTCTGTTACACGCAATAAAACGCCAGTGATTGGTGTAGACGGCAGGTAATGTCAACAACGTTTGTTACAACAAATTATATGGGGTTCAGATGTTACGCCCCATATAATTTGCTAAGCAAACTATAACAACTTGTATATGGCAATTAATAATCTGAATCTAATAAGAAACACAAGTTGCAACATGGTGTATGCGAAAAAGTTGAGGTACTGTCATTTCAGCATTGAGGTAAATAGCTCTTTGCTCTCATAACATACCTGTGGATATTAATTGTTCTGTGTTTGGAATGTCATTTACAAATATTGAACCAGGTTTTAAGAATACGTAACAAATAACTCATCATTCAAATAAGTGTTTGCTGAGTTATCATTTGCTGGAGACGTATTCAATTTGCGCATATTTCATTACATGAAAAGGTTTTATTCTTTACTTTACTTATTTTATGTTATAATACTAAGTAAAGTAAGCCATAAACAAGAAACGGCCTCTGTTGACTCAAGTGCAGTCCACAATCCACAATCCACAGGTTTCCGCTCGACAATGGAAAGCTCCTCGCTTGGACGAGTTTCTTACAACAACCATGTGCTTAGATGAGCTTACTTCAAATATATTTATGGAAATTGTAACAACCTAAGAATACTTAAGTACAAGGTAAAACTTCTAGAAGTCTATTTATATTGTGGGTTAATTTTAAGCTCCCAGTATTTTTGAATTTAGTACCTTTTTGAGAAGTGTAGTTTTCTCCTCCAAAGTAATCAGACGCAAACGAACGGTAAGATAAGTAACAAGTTAAAAACAATTCTGCGAAACAAAAGCAATTACGGAATTCCTTAAATCGCGGTAAACATTCAGTGTCAATGACTTCGGGTAAAGGCCAGCATTTATTGGGTTGTATCATAGAATTACCTCATTCGGAGATCCGAGTGTAGACTGTGAGAAACTCGTTGATTTACCAATCAAGTTGCTGCAGCGATTCCGCTAATGAGCCGTGTCCATGGTAATCTGACAGGTTATCGACAGGTCGGCAAAAACACTGGAACGGAAGTCGGTGCTGAGAAAAAATAGTGAGGGGGTGTGGAGGGAGTTGGAAACAGGTGCGGGGTTCATCGCCCTGACTTGCCTAGCAGCGTGCGCAGCCCTGGACCCATCGCAGTTTCTACGCGACATCTTTAATAGCTAATACGTGAGATGCAATTTATAGCAGAAGAACCGTTATTTATGATGCATCTGATATAGTTCTTTTTGGCATAAGCGGAAAACGTGTGTACGTAGTGGTGATAAGGCAGACTTATCCGTTATTCTTGTTTTGGTAGCGGTTCTCTGACATCACGATGTAAGATTAGATAAGTTTTGCAATGTTGGAGATCTTTGTAAAGCTACTATTGCTATAGAATATAACAATAATATCAAAACTGAATATCCAAATTTCAATAAAGACAAAAAAATGTTGTTAAATTAATTTAGGATTAGCATAGATGCAATTGAATGAAAAATAAACAAGGGAAACCAACATGAATAAAAAAACTAGATTACATTTTATAATAATTATTGAGTTCGCTTTTGTAAAAGGAAGTCTATAAAAGTACTTACATAAATTATTGAATGATGTCATAAAGAGCAAACTGATCCCTGTTGAGTTAATTATAATTATGTTAAGAGCTTCTGTTTCCTAATGCGAAGGAAGTTATTTTGAAAACACTAATAGTCGGTAAGGACAAGGAAATAGGCGGTGGCTCGAAAGTTCATTGTTCTGCTTGGTTGTCACAACAGTCGTGTATTACTTCGGTAGTACTCGCAAAATCAATCACTCCTGTGTTGTTTATAAACTTGAAGCCTACCTAGGTTTTGGCTATTATCAAGATTTAGAATAAACATGACTCATTGGCGTAGGTATATGAATCACGCAGCATTCTTGATTATCATTGTAGATTTTTTTCACTAATATTATTTTGTATCATGATCATTCATCTAAATTTAATAGACCTTTACACAAAAAATGTTGATCTCTTGCGATGGATTCAAATTCCCGATCAACAGTAACTTTTTTGGTGGCATCATCGTTACTATAAATTTAAATCGTTTTTAACGTTCGGGGTAAGATTAGACTATAAAGATGCAGCATTAGGGAAAAGTATGCTCACAAAATCTGTCGACTACTTAAAGCAAATCTTTTATTTATAGTCTAGCCCTTATTTTTTGCCGTCAAGGCAACAGGTGGTCAGGTTGTATTAGATTACGATGGTGGTGGTGTAGGGTGCACGGACATATCTACATATCTTTTAAAATGTTTGTTTTTTAGATTTTGATAAAAGAAGAAATATAAGATCATCATAAGAGCTTAGGAGGGATTTATTGAATGCAGTAGACTCATAATAAAACCTCTCTAAAAATAAAAACTAAAAATAAAACAATGTTACTAGCTCGTATATGTATGTATGCTCCTGGGGCAGTTAAGTGCAATGCAGTATTTCCCAGTGAAATATTTGATATTCGCGCACTTATTTGACTATATTGGTATGCGAGCAGGACCGGGTCGTCTTCGGGTTTGATTACTAAAAATAGTTCGGTGGATGCATTCCGTGGCGCGGGGCGGAGGGCGGCGTCCTTGGCCGTCTGAGCTTCGTTTGCTCGCCATTATCTCTAGACCCCTTTTTTGCTATTCGATAGTTATCCGACCGCGAACAATCCGATCGGTGTTCCCACGGACGGCGGTAATCAAGAAGTTTCGATAGACACTCAAATTGCACATTTTTTACGCTACATTAAGTTAGAATAATTCGATGAACTTCCTGCGGCTTTGAATGTTTTTACGTCATCCTTTACTTTGATGTTTGATGTTGATGTGTTGATATTGTTCTTACTTTTTTGATTCGAAAACTTTTATCTTGACCATGATCGTATGAGTATGCAGTACAGCAAAATTGCATCGACCACGGCCAGGGCCGGGCGGTGGATGCACTAAGCTTGCAGTGTCTGGTTTGGTTATGTAATGCATGTAATGCACAACATTTCGCACGCAAGTCGTACTTGCGCCTGCGATCGCCGGCGGCTCAGCGCTTACAGTTGTGGTTAAAGGAATTTAAACAATTTACATTATCTTATGTAAACATCATTTATATACTTAGAATTTTACAATTTTGGTTTATTGGTGTTTCATTGAATACGCTATAAATATGCACCCACCTAACAATGTCTTGAAAATTCTACAAATATTAAGTTAATTATTAATTTATGAAGATGATGACAACTGAATAGCAACAACCGGAAAAATTCAAACTAACTCAAGCCCCGTTGGAACTGCAGAAAAAAATTGTTGAGGTTGTTGATGAAGAAAAAGCTGAGTTCGTTTTACTAAAGATATGCCCAGTAAATGCAGCAGTAACTTCAACTCACTTAAGTCAACACTATTATTAAGTATTTTGAAGATACATTATGATGTATCTTAGGAAAATTACTGTCATATTGAATAACTATAAGTACAGAGTAGTTATATGTACTTAAGGGACACGAGAATATAATAATCCTAGTATTACAACGCATGCATGCGTGGCTGGGCTGCGTATGCGGTATTTTATAAAATACCAATAATGAGTGAGGCAAAATCAGTCTTTTACTTGTTTTCAAATTTATAGTAAGTAATTTTATATTCCTTTCATACAAGCAATAAATAATGTATATTATCCCTAAGTTATTAATAGTATTTTCGAGTAAAAGAACAGGTACAACAGAAATAAAAACGATGGTTGTGGAATACATTAATAGGTATTCAACGTTGACTACGACAGTACCATTGTCTTGTTACATTTAAAGTTATTATGCCAATTTGGGAAACGATCCCATATAAAACCGGTTTACTTGACAGGCCGTGCTCATCGTTAACGAATCTATAAATAAACTGCTTAACAATTTCTGAGTAGATCTTTTTTCTAACAAGTTTGTGACAAGACAATTTCACATTGTTTTATTGAAGGAATTGTTTCGCTCTTAAAAACAAATGAAACGCATACGAATTTTACATTCAAGTTTTAAAAATGAATTTACAGTTTAATATAATTTAGAAAAATGTGTAAAGAACATAATTTTGTGACATTCATACTGATCATAAAGAATGCCAGTGTGGGCCCAGGGGTACGTTAAAATGCCTAAATATAACACCAACTAATCGAAAAGTTCTGTTTTTGGTAAAATAATTGCTGAATAAAATTGCCAATATTTTTTTATGGATTAGATTTAAAAGTTTTATAATCGACAGTCGCTTGCGCATGTTCTGTATGCAAGAGATATATGAATCGTATATATCTGGTCACTTCCTCCTGGTTACCGTTGACGTCTGATTGACTGATAATATCCGAAGTGCCGCGACGTGCCCAGAATTGAACATGCCAGTAAATTACAAAATACATCGTGTTTTTTGTACAAATTAAAATTAAGAATATTTACGTATTATTAGTTTGCAAAATGGTGACAACTCTAATAATAAATTTGATAAAAAACGACCAGTGACAACGAGGTATAATAGGTATGTACTTTTCACTTGTTGATGTTAACCCATTTTATTTTGAGTGTAAAGGTCGGGTTAGTTAAAAATACTTTTAGTTAGCCTGTAGTAGTATTCGATTGTTATACAATTCTTATTCTACTACTATATTCCGCCATCGTCAGGGCAGACACAAATATTTTCCTTCTCGATCTTTCCGACGTAGCACATTTAAGTAATTTCGCTCCAGTTAAGACCCAACTGTGCTGGTTAAATAAAACTGACAATAACACTAACACTTAATGTTTTACGGTATTTGTAATGAATATTTTACCCCTTTTACGCTAAATTTCCAAACTAAATTGCGGTCAGGCTGGAACTATAATTTTTACTCGGAACCCTAAAACAGAATGATAATATGTAGGTACAGAACAAACAAACTGTTCTTTCAGAATATAAGTAGGCTGCAAATTAGACAACAATAACCATGCTCAATGCCAATATATAAAAGCTACTTAAGATTTGCGATTGTTGATAATTGGGCAGCGGCCCGTTAAGGTCCGGCGCCCCGGTGCAGGCCGGATCAGTAACCAGCGACCGGATATCCACGCGGTAACCGTCACGGTGTAGTACATCCACCCCAAGCACCAGAAGTCTTAAATGCGACTTTATCTATCAATTGTTTTATTTACGTAATAGATCTCTAAGATTGTGTAATGTATGTGAAATACCTATGTATATCAAAATTCTAACAATTTACTTAAATTCACACAGAGTCCATATAACCGTTCTATACTCTCAAAAGAAAATGCAGTGTATTATATGAAATATCTGGTTTAATTTGAGATTAATTTGCTTAATTCATTAAACTCTCAAAGACATGATGGAATCATGACGCCTTTCAAGACTGAATATGCATTATGTTTCATTTCTTCCTCCGGAATAGTGCGGTGCTCGGGAGTGGCGGTGCGACGCCGTGCGACATCAGTATGCGGCGCGCGCGCATGACTCATGCGACGTGATACGCCTTCCCGACGCTCATTGTTGCCTACATTCGTCTTGCTGTCAACCATCACTTTCTAAACGACTAACGATCGCCTTTTAACGCCAATGTACTCCCATGACTCGTGCAATGAAACTTCATGTCTTATGCCCCTTGAAAGAAATCATTCAAATTATTCACTTCAGCGGTCAACTGATTGCGCAAAAAAATGATTTGCTATTTAAATTCCAACATTAACAAACCCTTTTTCATAATAATTGAAACTCATGCTTACGATAAACATCATACCAGTTTATCGTGATCTATTTTTATCATTATGGAAATAGTAATCGTTTAACATTGCTTTTGTATTGCTTATGTATCTAATTTGCATAGCATTATAAGCGATCGTGCTTTAAAAGTAATCTCTAGTCATGCCTTTTATTTGCAAATCCGCTTGCAAACTTGCGAAGAATTGTGGAATGCAGCATTCATCAGAGAAAGATCTCGTATAAATGGTAGAAACCAGCACGAGAGTAATGCGCGACGTCATTTATGCATGAGGCAACATTATGCATGGATTCCAATCTCGGTTCGCAGCCTCTAATAGCCGGGTAAAGCCCAGTTGTAGATTCACGCCTCTAACGACGTCCCAACACACCAAATTGATACAGAATAAGTAATAGTATGGTAATAGGCAGGAACACATCGATACGGTAAGTGCGGATTCAATTTATCTTGGATTTTATGCCTGTGATAAATTTGAAATCCGACTCAACGGAGAGGATGTACAACATAAATAGTAGTATCCGTGAGGATTTACATCAAGAAAATTCAACGTATACATGCTGCAATTAAAGAGATAGGTGTCTTAACAAGATGGTGTAAATAAACTGGAAGTAAATCGCACTTCAATCTGGACAGAGAAGCAGATATCATGGTTTTCATCAATCCCACAGTAGAATAATTAATTTGCAACTAATAAGCAAATAGTTTAAGCGCTTCGCAATTTCTAGTATAGGTTCTCGGTGAGCCATCAGACTCAGGATACATTTAATTATGTTTATTAATAGCTTTTGTGATGGTTATAAAGCTAGTTCGTCCGAGGGCAGGATGTTAATCTTCATTTCCTCTGGTAATTGTTCGTAGATAAATCATCCCGTTTAAGGTTATACAGCGGCGCATTTACATAGAACATGTCAGCATAAATAAAATACATTGACAGTAGTTATGTGAGTTCTCATGATTTCAGAGAACATGGACATTGTGAGTGCGGCTATTTTTTTAAGTAAGTGAGCATTTCGTCGTGGCATATCTTGTAGAATTATTAGGTAATTTATGTTAAAAAATATGTTTACTATACTTTATGTTTTTTACAGTTGTACTGTACATAGCAGCTATAAAACAAATTTTAGAAAGGTCCTTTAATTTTAATTTAAAATATAAATTTTAGCTGTTGATTTTTAATTATAATTAGAAAAGATTAGCCAGAGTAACAAGACATTAAAAGCCTTCACGACCAGTTTGAACTTAAGCTCGCGTTAAGTGTATGACACTGCAGTTCCCTGGGCACGACGCACTCGGTGTATTGACCGGGACGGCTGCGGCGGCGTTGTGCCGGCGCACCTACCCCATAAATTTCACTGTAACTACAAGCGCCATATCGCAGCTATTTTTTATATTTCTTTATCTATTTATAGCTTAATACTAACATAAAATAAGTCTAATTTGCGTTTGCGCCATTACTGCAGGGTATTTGTCTGGCAGTTTTGAATATAGAATATGAAAACAAAAAAGGAAAAGAAGCTCGTTATAATTTATTAGACATATTTTGGCACAGTTAGAGAGCGCAAAGCAAAGGTGCAAAAGATTGAAACAGAAATAGAAATAGAAACAAAAGCCAGACGTAGATAAATATTTTGATTTAAATAATAACAATATAACCACAAATAATGAGAACAATAGACGATGTAAATACAAAGATAGGCTTGTAATAATTTACATTATTACCATAATGCTAACTGGTAATTAAGACATAATGTCAAAGGTCCATATAGTTATGCACTGCCACTGTATCGGATGTCCAAATTGGGTATAATGGCAGCGGTGGACCGCAGCACGGCAGGCATTGAATTTAATTAGGCTTGTATTGGAGGTCTTACCGCAAACTCCTCGCCTTTTATGCTATCCACAGACAATATAACAACAATTTTTTAAACCACATCATTTGTAACTTGACTTTTTAGCTGTTGTTCAGCATTTATATAACTATTTAATGCTAATTGATCCGAATACATTAATGTTTGAGTAGACGATATATGTCACTTTACTTGGGAACTCGGCACTTCTATTCCTGAGAAGTGAAAATTTTCACAATTTTACTTGTTTTTATAAGTTTATTTACGTATATGTTTTCATGTAAATGACGCACCGATGATTTATAAAATTTTAGGTTTTCGCTTCGTAATTACATTGGGGTATAATGAGCCTCGTTTGATTGATTACGGTGGATATGTGAGGTTGATGCATGGGTATTATTGTAATATGATTTACGAATTCATATTAATTTGTGTCGTGGTTTTTATAAACCAACCATAAATTAAATGAAATACATTTGACAGAATGTTTTTCAATTATTAACGTTACGGTTTTGCGTAAAGTTTTCCAATATTAAAATAAATGTTGTAGGATGGTGTTTTATAATCCCATTATATAATCATGTCTTATCTGGCATTCACGATGAAAACATACCATGAACATTTTAATTTTTTTTTTTTGTACTTTTGAGATATTCAAACAACTTTACGTAATTATGTTTGATGTGCGTTATTTTACTCTTATTTTTCTTTGTTTCAGCACAAAGGATAACTACGATTCAATTAGACGGCGTGCAATACTTCATCTCGCGGATGAACCCTTACAGTCCAGAGCTTAACTACTTTCTGGCTTACCAATACTGCAGGTACTAACACTTTTTCTTTAGATAACTGTCTAGGTCCTTTATCGTCCCCTTTGAGATAAATCCCGTCGTCGTGACTAGCAATATCCTTATCTGTTCTGTCGTGTCCACGGTCCTGTTCAAATTCAAGCATAACTAACCTGGTCGGCGTTAACAAGCCTACTCAGGTTCGACGCCTCCACCAGGAAGTAAACCACAGGGACATTTGCATTACCGTTAAGGGTTCTGGGAAAGCAATAGAACTATTGGTTTGGTTAACCACTGAGCTAACATTCGAGGCAAGCAATGTCTACAATATGGCGATGTAAGAAATACTTTGTAGAAACTATATTATTACTTAATATAGACTGAAACATTTCGGTGTCTAAGTATCATTTAGTTAAGTAAAAACATAAAATTGTCGCTTGATCAGTATCAAGCGTTACGAATTTTGAAACAAAAACAATAATATCCGAAGAAATTGGTTCGATCCAGATACATTGGTGGAAGTACAAATTGGCTAGAAAGGTCAGTCGCCTTGCCAATGGTCAGTCACGATGTCCTTTCTGAGACCGAGGCAGTCACGACCTATTTACAGTTCCAATTGTTAGCGATGGGAACGCATTTGGAGTATTTGTGCCAGATGACGAATTATGAAGGAATTATCTTCAAAATAGCCTCATTTTGTGACATAATTTTACACGGACCAGCATTCTATATACTTAGGAAATTTCAAATTAGGCCCATTTTTTAAATCTCTGATCGATGTAGTATTTAGTAAATAAAATATCAAAACATTCATCGCGAACATTTCAAAATAATATAATACATCTAACAAATGATTTGATAAAAATAGAGACTGAGTTACATTCTGTCACCAAAGAGATACAACATCACATCATTGACCTAGTAAGATGAACATAATCATTGATCGAGTGACGACGTCGATTGATGAGGCAAGTTGACACCCTAACGTTGTCGAGACAAGTTGAGGCAAATGACTCTCGGATACCGATATCGATTAAGGTTATCTTAACGCGGTACATCGCAAAAACACTGGATATTTGTCATGGAGACAGGTGTGACGAAACTGTACCGAAGCGCGATGAGATTGCTCTTACTACCGTAAGAGACTACCGTCTGACGGCAAGTAAGGATCATGCGAACTGGGATTTATAGACAGTTTGATGAATTAGTATAACTATAATCTCATTTACATTTACATTGTATTAAAGTAAAAATAAAACTTGATAGTTTATTACCGAAAGTAAAAATAAAAATATCAAGTTTTAATTTTACTTTCGCAGTTAAGAAACACTATTCTTAAAACATCAATTCGGTAAAGGAATATTTTCTCGATTCTTTTAAGTGTGCTCAAATTTATCTACGTAAGTAGGTAGGCACTTAAATAACTGGGAATAACAGTTAAATGGTCAATTTAATGCCGTCCATTGGCACTCGAGTGATGGGATAAGAATTCATTGACAAAAAGCTGTGATTCAGCTATTCAATGAAAAGTATGTCAGAGTCCTGTATTGGAGACAAATGAATGAAATAATGGCACGTCGAAATCGAGTGGAGAATAATTTACAGCGGTTTAATTCACAGCCCGTAGTGGACTCGAAACGTGAATTGCATTAGTATTATTTGTTCATGAGAATTTCGTCGAAAAGGCTCGTAATAATAAGCGCCTTACTCATGTACGGTTCAAAACGCATTAACCTACCCAAAATTGTAAGTTTACCGTTTATTTACCACCGCACAGACTTCCAACCAGGATAACTAGGAAAGAGACATGTAAGAAGAATATACCTACTTTTAGAATGTATAAGGACATTTTGAAGATAAATCAATGGTTATTTAAAGTTTACCATTATATTAAAAATTCTGTTATGTGGCTTATACTTACTCAGTGAAAACTTAATTTATACAACAACAGAATGACTTGTACATAAATTACAACTATAATTAATATTTTTAATAACTCATTTCATTCATTCACTATGTAACTGGAAGGTATTCGAGTTTTTATAACGATGAAATTCAAGTTATCGTTTACTATGGGATGTGGTAGACTTGTTAGGCTATTTATCGCAATTGCTGGACGTCACGAAGGTTTTTAATCCGCCAGGGTTTATGAACCTCTCCTGGAATGCTACCCAGCGCCGGCGCAGGCCGCAGTGCCCAGTGGTCTTTAGGTTGGCGGCACACCGTTTACTACAGGCGCTACAACTTTAATGACATAATATCAAATCAAATCAACTCGTAAACTTAAATACATAATCGATGGATTTATCTTAATGTTTTAAATATTAATCAAATACAATTAAGATACGAAATTTTTGAAGACAATTTTATTTAGATTTGACATTGGGTTAGATTAAATACATTATTGTTATAAATTTTGTTTTTTGTCCGGTAACGTTATTAAATTATTATATTTATCTTATCGAGTGTGTTATTTATTAACACTAATGTCTGATTTTAATAAACTTGTCTTAATGTACTTCTTTAACCTCCACGCATCTATTACAGTTTCAAGCTGACGTGTGTGTATATCACTGTCTTTAACTAGACAAGCGTATATTGTTTTGAAAAATAAATTATCATATTTTATTGGTCAGTCATGCAAACGACAGAAAAAATATATCCAAGCGGTCGTATTTTGCACATTAGTATTAAGTGTGCCTTCAGCCTAAGAGAATAAACTGCATCCCGATGAACAGGCTGCACTGTAGTTGTAGTGTAGCATCTTGCGACTAATAGCTGAATACGATTAGCAGTGGCTGCTCGGGGATGTTATTTAACTAAATCGCGTTTATGGATCCGGCGCGACAGGACCGGCTATACAACACAAAGATTGCACAGAAGATAAAGTGTAAGACTTTTAAAAGCCAACACATTGACGACGGTCCGCCTGAACAACGCCATTGCTTGGCGGTAGGCAATTAGCACGTTGCATGTGGTTTAGAAAATTATTTCTTTATAAACATGAAAGGAGAGGCATTGGCCTATATTAAACAGGCTATATAAATATAATATTAGCGTAGTTATGTAAAATAATGAAAAGTAGTCAGCGTTTGCAAAGTAATTTTGTAACACTTTCCACGATGCTTTTTGACATAATGTTATACATATAAGTATGTATAATTAAAAATTATTCAAAATAGGTACATGCTATATAGCATATACCTATTTCTACTAATTTTTGTTGTACTAATGTATGTCCTCAAATAAATAAACAGAAATTTAAATGACGTAAGTTAGGATGCAAAACGAACATAGAGCAAAAATAGAGCCTTGAGTATTTCTTCGCTACTGTGTTCTCTATATTTTGAGTTGGATGCTACTCCAATTTATTAAACGTGTACATAAAATTTTATTTTAGTTTCACTATGAAAGCTATCTCATCATTTTTAAGTACCTAAATAATTTTATAAGTTATAGAATACGAAATTTTCTCATCGTCTTTTATTTCTGAAAGTATTTTTTATGTTCTACGCCAGGGCTTTAGGAGTTCAAGATATCATATTAGTAGTAGTTACACAACAAATGGCAAAATTATGACACAATACACTGCACCAGCTTCGCCATAGTACCTAACAAATTTTAAGTCGAGGGCTGATGTCTTAAAGGATATGAAGAATATGATATCGACTGTGGTCTTAAAGAATGGTCAATGATCTTTATTTTATGAATAATTTTAGCTGAGCTGCTTAGACTGATTTATGGACGCATTCAGGAATTATCCTCAACAGTCAGTGTAAGGGGGTAATGCTGTCAGCTACCAACCACCAACTGCTTTATTGTTTTATATTTATATTCTAACTGCTTGATTTTAACTTTATATTGTTTTCTATTCCAGATCACTGGGCCTCCAACTCGCTTCATTTGAAACGAAAGAGAAAGCTGATTCGATAACGACATATTTAACAAACGCAGGTAATTTACTTCTATTTGATTCAAAGTTGTGGTTGTAGTATATTTTTAAGTAAGGTTGTAGAGAGTAAGATAAGTTAAGATGAAGATACATTATTTGGTATTTAAAAATGGTGTTAAAAAGAAAATTTTATCCTATATTTTTCACATGTGTGGGTATGCAAATTGAAATGGCGAGCATGCTATCGTGCTACATAAATAATATAATAAATAAATACAAAATACAATATTATATGTGTTTTATATCTGAGTTTATTGCTAAATAAATTATCATAACATTTATTATTCAGTAATCATTACTTGCTTTTTAAATAAACCAACAAAACTTTCACTGAGCAATGCAGTTTTAGAAATGTGTAAACATAATGCGAGTATCTCGATGACTTTTTAACGTCACAAAGGCGTAGGAATAAAGTTATTAGAGGTACCCATTGGTTATATGCCATTTCTAAAATTATTATGATATTGTAGTGAAAAATTGGAACAGACTACAGACATTAAACTGTAAAGAAGTAAAAAAAGTACCGATAGATATATAATGGTTACAAAACAAACGACATTCACCATAACTGTGTAAACCATGCTGTAGAACATCTCGCCAATATAAACATTGTACATAAACGTGCCTGTAATGTTTCAGGGTACAATAAATACGATTTCTGGACATCGGGCAACAACCTCGGCACGGACATGTACCTATGGATGAGCACGGGACTGCCGTTCAACGCGACCTTCAACTACATGAGGAGGATGGCAATAGATGTCCCAGCACCACATTCAGATGACAGTATCGACCCCCTTGATGTCCCCCAGGGCAGCACGGCCCCTCAGCGTACAGCTAGGCATGGGTACGTACGACAGTTTCCTTATAGAGGAAATTTCATTCGCTTTTCATGAGAAGCCTGGATTTTGTTTGTGTCAACATAATATCTATTTGTGCACAGGTTTGTGCACGATTTGAAGTTCGCGATGAATTAAATAAAGAATCTCAGCCGTTTGTTGATTTCATAAGATGCTTATATACTTATATTCTAACTATAGGAGGAAATCCTATCAATTTAAAAGCTTGTTTTGCAACGTGGGAAAGAATGTTAGGTACTCTCAATTACTTTTCTCATTATTTTATAATTACAGTTCGCGCATTTCCCATATCACGCTCCGCTGATAGCGCTAAGTGCTGTAGCTTAGACGTGCATTGTACTTATAAAAACTAGTCTGTATTCCAGAACGGAGCACGTCATGACTAACGGGTGCGTCGCCCTCAAGGCGCCGACCTTCCACTGGGAGCCGCAGCACTGCGGCGAAATCAAAGACTTCATCTGCGAGCAGACGAGATGCTACTACTACAACTACGGCTCCATCCCAGTGTCCTCGGCGCAGGGGTAATGCAGGTGAGATGCCAGCCGTCTCCGGAGGCCCGCTCCCCGAACTACCGTGCGCTCCACATGTCTACTAACTTAGCTCCTCATTTAGGCACCGAGTGACTGTAATAATTTTAAGTTATTTCTATTTTGGGAAATGTAGTTAGTGTGCTAACATAAATGTGTGCCTCGGTTTGATATAGGAACGCGCGCGGGCCCGCGGGACCCGGCCTCTGCGCCAACCCAACCACCAAACAAGAGCCCTACACCCAGCCGACAACGTTCGGCCTGTCACTCCTCTGTTGAGCAATTAATATTCAAAATTTATGAAAAATCATTTGGTGGGTGGGTGAAGGGGGCTTTGCTTGGTATCTCTTGTTTTTTTTTATTTTAGAATTTGACTAACTTTTTGTGTTTGCCTAATACAAAGTATTGAAGTAGAAAAAAATAACAAAAATGGTATTAATGTGACATACCAAGTGACGAAATTAATTTACCGGCCTTAAACAGAATAAACAACCGGAGAATAGAATTATTTTCATTGCTTGGACACGAGCTGGGATCGCTGCTCCAAGTGCGCGGCTGACCGTCCGTTCTACTCGCAGGAAGCCGCTTTCCTTGACGACCACGACAACCGCGCACCCGCTCACATCCTCATCGCCGCCCCCGCCCCGCTCCGAGCACCTGCCCACACACTTCACCCTCAACGACCTCATCGGGAAACTGCGACCATCCTCTTTGGACGGCCTACAGTCACCACACCTGAAGACCGGCGCGTTGCTCAAATCTCCCCCTCAAATAGACTCTCATTATTCGCGAGCGGCGGACGCCCATTCGCACGATCAGGAGCAGAAAGAGGAGCCAACACAAGGACCGTACGCGGACGATGAGGGAATGGTGGGTGATGATCCCGCGGCGTACTTGAGCCAGGATGCGGCGCACGAGGCGGCGAGCGCTGACGAGGCGCCGTCCACAGCCGAGCCGGACGCCACCGAGCACTCCGTCCACGCCAGCGGCATGCTGGCACCCCCCGCCTACTAGCGTGTGGCTCGGCCCGTGGTCGCCATTGCGCCGCACACATTAGCGATTACGTTTCATGACAATTAGGCATTGAGACTACCAAAAGTATTATTTTCTTAATTTAGAAATGAGATTAAGGTGCTCGCTTTAGGGACTTTTTGTTGGGGTGTATCTTGCGTCTTGGTTCATCGTTGTCCTTATGTAAATGAGAATTTCAATCGTTAAATCTGTCGAGGGGTTTAACGAGTGATTAAGGTGATTTCGATGATTTATATATGAGGCAATAAGCAATATGAAGACGCTGGCGACTCGCACGATCCGACTTGCCTCCGTCTTCACACGTTGAATATCACAAAATGAATATTCCACGAATATAGTACCTTAACTTCGCTAGGAGAATGTAGACGTGTTAGATCTCTGGTGTTTTCATTACAACCGTAAAGTGTATTAATTTAATTTAAGAAAATTATGCGGATATTTTTCTGGACATATCATTGGAAATAGTGCATTAAGATAGTGTTTATATACGTGACTTAGTTAAGTATATTAAGTTGGAACTCAAGAATTTAAAGAATAGTGATGTAGCGAAGTTAATAAAGTTTAAACTTTATAAATCATCTTTCATTTTATTCAATCTAAGTTATTATGTACTGTTATTTTCCTAAATAATCTTTTTAGACAAAACAATTCAGCAGATTTTGGGTAATACCAACGGTCTGTTTGATTGTTTGTTGATAAAATGTCAAATACATAAGGTATAAGATAATATATCGAACATATAGCGTTAAAATTGCATTTCGCAAGTGTTGGAGAGAGAGAGCTAGCTGGCAAATAAACTCAGGCAAATGTATCTAGCTGCTGGTTTATTTGTCAGAATACTGTATAATATTATATGAAAAAATGGAGCAACAGGCCCTAACTCATAAATAAATTGTAAATTTTCTAATAAAAAAGCACTCACCAGCTGTTGATAACGCCCTCCAATATTGGATAGGACTTCTGGCAAATAACTTCAGGTATTTATCTAGCAGTTAGTTTATTTGTCAGATATAGCACGGTATTATATCAGAAAGTGCAACAGTCTTTAACTCATTAATAACTAAAATGTACTCACTCTAACTCATAGAAATGTGCATTTTCTTTTAATAAAGAAATACTCACCAGCCGTTGATGACGCCCTCGACGTTGAGCATAGGCACGATCTTGAAGACGTACTTTGTGCGCAGCGCGGCGGCCGCAGCGGTGTCGCCGAGTAGGAAGCCCAGCGTGCCGTCCATCACCCAGGATGCGTTGCTCTCCCCTGGGTGCACGCGTGCCGTTAGGAACACTATCTCTCTGTCCTGAAATCAATAATCCGGATTACTGCTGAGCAAAGACGCTATGATATGAAGGGTGAATGTCTCGGTCATGAAATCAATAAGCGAGTGTCAATTTTTCTACAGATAACTCGATAGCTCATGCGTCATAAGAGCTACTATTAAAAAGCAGTTTTTGCATAAACCCCTGTTTGTTTACTGTCGAGTAAAGACACTATAATATTCAATCTTTAGGGTCGTATTATCTTCTTCCTATACCATAACGTTTATTTCTTTGATAGTCGTTATTGCATAAGAAAACACATAGAAACAAAATAATAGTAATGGTGATAGCAAGAGCAGTCTTATCCCATGGTCCCTCCATGGGATACGTCTGCTCTTGCTTGATGATTGGGAAAGTCCAATTAATCAACAGGAAAAGAAATCCATCTAACTCAGTAGTCCCTTAATGGGACGTTATGTGTGTACCGTTATGTAGTAAGCTACATGTTCTATTGTACTCGTTTAGCGGCCTAAATTTTGGATTTTAAAAGAAATGAGAGATATTTCCCCAGTAATTATTGGAACATATAATTGGTAGTTAGAGTACGTGAGAGCGACAATCCTAAAGACAGTATTTTAGATTAGAAAAGGACAGGCGTAGCAAAATGTATTCAACATGACAACTCCTAAAACAAAATCTAATCTTACCTGCTAATGAATTGTTAATTAATCTTGTACTGATTAATAAGAGATGAAATCTATATTAAGCTATAGAACTCAAAATAGTAAAATATGTATTTGTATACATACAGCTATAGGGCTCGTCGTATTGTCTTCAGAAGATATGGTGAGCAGAGGTATTTCATTGCTGTTAAGTGAGTAGCACAGCGGCTCCGCGCGGAGGTACACCCCGGCGGGCATCTGCAAGCTCCACTGCAAGATCTTTGCCTGGAAGAGCATAATGAAATTGTAGCTTGGAGATATTTCCTTATGGATGGGTATTAAGGGTGTTATTTTAAAATCCTAAAGATAGAAAGGCTTGATGCCTTTGTATATATATATATATTTTTTGCGTTTTTACGTTGTTAAATCAGTCATAATCCCAATAATAATATTAATCTCTTTTAAAAATTAATAAGAGTAATACAGGTGTCAGGCAAATAAATTGTTTAATGATCCAAAAATTTATCATAAAACATCTTCGAGTCACAGTTTTAATTTAAAGCATACCATCATCATAGAGTAGGTATAAGGGAAGTGATATGCGATGTAGCAGACGTCGTTGGTGTGAGGGAACTCGATATTGAAGGTGACGGTGAGGTAGCACTTGTTGTGGTTCTTCTGGTTCGCGTAGTGGTAGCTGTTACGGTAGTAGCAGATGTCCGAACCGGCTCGAATCCACCCTGGAATTGAATGAATGTTATGTGTGTAAATTATGGTATTGTAGCTAAGATTATAAAAGCATAGAAGGTTTTGTTTCTATATTTTTATTAAATGTGTACTATTTATAGCTTATACGCGTGGTAGAAGCTATAAATATACATTATTAGCTTTTCTACCACTTTCAAGCTGTTAAATTTCTTATTTAGAACGTAATTGGCATTCCAACGAAAACGCCTAGTTTTTTTATTTGGTTTGTCGACAATTGTTACAATAATGATATATACACTACCAACATAATTATAAAAAGCTAATTGCACAACATCTTAATGACAAACAATACTTGCAGATTATAAAAGTACAAAACAATCCTAAAACAAAACACAATATATGAACTCAAAACTAAACAATATTTTGACACTAGGCAAGATTAAAAATAGGAGCAGCAGCTAACACTAACAAAAACTTGAGATGAGTTTTAAGTTTATTCTAAGTTTTAATTATAGTAAACTTAAATTTAAATTCAGTGCAATTAATCAATTATAAACTTAAATATTTATATAACTTCTAATTTTACTGTTACAAATCAGTTTTCATACCTGCTCTTCCATTGGTGGCTTCTCTTACAGAATAAAGGACTGGTTTCATGCCGAAATTGAACTGGCTGTCAGATTTTTCACAGTTCACGATGTTGAAAGTGTAAGATCGTCCCGCCTGCATATTCCGCACTTCGAAGTAAAACCATTGGTGTCTTTTCGTGGAGTTGACATCAGGCATCAGAATAAGTTCGTACTCTCTTGGACCTATCTGGAGTTAATGAAAAAGTTATTTTTTTGCTGAATCCGGAAAAAGAGCAGAAGATAACCTCCTATTTATGATAGTTATGAATATCACTAACGAACATAGCTTTATCATAATAAACAATATATAACCTGTGCACAAAAAATATAACCATAGTCTTACAAAAAAATATTCTTCGTACATAAACTATTATTCGATGTTGTTATTACCTGAATAGCTTTTCTGAGATTTCCTGATTCGAATCTGGATTCAAAATTCAGTCTTGAAGAAAAGTTATTAAGCTTTGTAATTTCTTGTTCATCTGTGTTTGTTAAGACTGATAAAACATTATCAGAGCTGAAAAAAAACATCATATCATATTGTAGTCATGAATGACTATAATTTAAAAAAGTTTTTTTTGATGTCTCTTATCGTAAATAGCGTAATCATTTGGTAGACAATAAATAAAAAATATATACTAAAGATCGAAAACGATTGTTTTATATTTACCTTCTTTGTATGGCAGTTTCTGGATTCAATGAACTGCAAATTTGGTCTAAATCGTACACTATTTCGTTCATATACGCTTCTGGATTTATCGCTCTGTCCACGCAAGATAGTAGTTTTGTTCTGAAATTGATAGATTAAGGAAAGGTACATAGTTAAATCGAGCATCTGTTAATAATTATATATAAATATTGAGGCAAATTGGAGCTTATCAAAGAAATCTTAAATTTGCATTTCTTTGTTATAGGTAGATCCTATATTTCAACCTACTCTAGTAATATGTAGATTTATATAGGTATAAATCTACATAAGTCCACAAATTCAAATACATAAATGTATGAAGTAGATAAACATCATATGAGTGCAAAGATTTCTCGAAATAATTAGCTTTTTTAATCCCTCCTGACCATTAATCAATAATTTAAATGATTGTAGCTCTTACCTGCAAGCTGATCGTTCCATTTTATTCAAAGGTTCCGGCTGATTGGAGCCTTGACCACCCATCATGTCAGGATAGGCCACTTTGACAAAAGGCACGACACTTTTTACTCTCGACGATATTGTAGAATATATACTAGCGAAGGAGCTGTATTTTGAAATATCTTTATGAATCTTTAAAGAGGAACACGATGTCGTCGCTGAAAATATAACGTTGTATTCATAATAAGTGACCAAGATTTTGTAGTCTTTAACAAAACAGATTTGCGTCGTGTAAAACGATATTTTCTATAAATATAAGTATTACTTTTGTTTACTATATGATACTCACAAGTGCTTTCGTGGACTTTTTGAGGGTAACAACTTTGGCCTTGTAGAAAAGATGGTGTTGGTGAAGTCATTAAATTATCATAGTCTGTGTTTCCCAAAACGGCAGTGAGAGAAAGGTTGAGGTATGAGGGCCCGATTCTGTTTACAGTTTGCACCTGCCCCTGCGTATGTTGCTGCTGAGATACAAGAAAATCTTCTAATATAGAACCGCGGGAGTTAGATCGACTTTTAACTAATTTTATCTGCTTGTTGTAGGAGCCAAACTCTTTGAAGTAAATGAAATATCTGCAATAAAAAGTTAATGGAATTATTCAGAGACATGTATGTCTGAAATACGAGGTCATATTGTCATTTTTAACAAATATGTTAAAGAACATTTATGCATATACATACTTTTTTAAGTCTTCTATTTCTCTCTCATTAGGATTAATCCAAAGTGAGCTTTGTAAACTATCACCACTTTTAATTTGAAGTTTATTTTCATCATCATTTATGTCAGGTTTCATTTCGTTTTCATCAAATTCAATATCAGGAAACTCGTCGACTTCTACGTCCGTATCTGGGCCATCATCATCGTCATCGAGGTCAGAGTTGACAGTCTTTGAATCTGAATTAGCGGCCTCTTCTTCATCTTCATGACAAGGCCATGATGCGTTCGTACCTGTAAATAATAGTATTGTATTTGTAGTGTAAATATGTACTTGATGGATTTTTGCTTTAGTATTAGCTTGTTATTGCCTACCTTTCAGAATGGGACCAAGATTGAAAGTGGCAGGGCTGGACACCGGAACTGGGAGTGCCTGGTGTTTGAGGCACAGCGTGATAACTGAGCAAACTCGCGCTAGCAATCCGTCAAACTCCGGCTCGTCTGGGCATTGGGAGCAGAATCGGTGCAGCGTTTGCACGTGCTTTTTCGTGCATAGAGATCTACGGCCGGCCTCTGGAAAATCAATATTATTTTAATGAATATCACTTTCTTAGGGTTTGTATTATTCACAGCCTGTAACATTGACTGTTGATCTCTTCAAGACTCTGCATTTTGTAGCAAGTTGTATACTCTTACAATATATAAAACATACTAGGATATACAACTTAAACAATATATTACAAAATTTTATAAATATAGTTTAATTGTAAGCTGCTAATTTCCTGTATCCTAGGAACAGAAATGGCAAAGAAGACTAAAATGTATGTAATGTCTTTAGAGAAATCTAGTTCAACTTATTTCACATAATAGCACTACAGATCATACGTACTGATATTACAAAGATGCTGCAGAGTCTGTAGTATGTGGGCGCAGATCTTGAGCCTCATGCGGCCCTCGTAGCGGTCCCAGCGGTCGAATACCCTGAGGAGCACGTTACACAGCCCTGTCTTCACGATCTGCATGCAGCACACCTCTGTGTGAGTTACGCACGTGTGATTCATGTGACATTCACGACATTACGAATAAAGGGATTAGAAAGGCTACGTGGGAGTTGCACGCGCGCTTTATGGTTTTGGGCAAAGCTCATATTTGAAAGACTGGTAGCAACGCGACGGAGTTGGAGTAAAGAGTCTCATTATACGTATAAGTTTAATAGTAACTTTCGTTTTCAAAATTGAATCTCATCCGTATAAATCAAATGTCCTGAAAATATGTTAGATCACCACCGTTCTAACCTCCTTATGTGTTTGTTTTGTGTACATAACATTCGCCGAACATGCAACTGTAATTACTAAACAAAAATGTGGTAAACAAACATTGTTTAATCATAAATGCCAACGAGTAGTGACAAGTGCGTGATCTATTGTTTTCGTAATCTATAGGTAATAAATTAATCACATTAATGTTTGTTTGCATTGACAGAGAGACATTGAACAGTAAAGAGAATTGAATAATATTATCGACTTAACTATTTTTGCTGAAGTAATCGATAGCGTCAAGGCACAGGCGGAGTCTGGCTGTAGGAATGAAACCCAAGCTTGCTAGCACTCGCTCGTATGTTGCTATTACACCGTCTCGAATTAAAATAGATGTGGTGACAACTGAAATATATAAAAATATATTTGTAAATTAGTATCATTTTCAATCATTCTCAGTTTTCATTTACCAAACTAAATATACCTTCTTACCATTCTTTGCAAGTTGTTTCACGATAACTAATAGGGGAAATATAAGTTTGTTGTCAGTAAAATGTCCCTTTAGAATAAGATGCATCGTCCGTACACATCCAAGCATCCTTATTTTTACAGCAAATTTTGGATCTAAAAATAAAATAATCTCAATTAACACATCAAGGATAAACACATAAATTATATAGAAAATGGTGCTCTTTGATACAAAAGCTACTCATAGAATTAGCGAGTTATGACCTCGTGAGCTAAGCGGAGCCAAAATCCAGATGAGATCTTGCAATATTAATTCTGTCCCAGCGTGGCGTTCACGTTTATCATGCATAGTCGATATCACCTTCTTTATGATTACTTGGGTTCCTTTAATTGCAATACAATCTTGCATGCACTGCTGGCGCGTGAGGTTGTTGGCTGGAAGCAAGAGCTTTGATTAGGTTCCGTACCTCTAGGCGCGAGCGCAGCAAGAATCCAGACGAGGTCTTGCACGATCAGCTCGGTGCTAACGTTCCCGTCGCGTTTACTATGCGTCGCGACCAAAACGCGGATTATCGTCTGACTCCCATTTAGTGCTATGAAGTGTTGCGCACATAACTGCCTTGCCATGTTGTTTGCTGAAATTATCGACATCGACTATTTTCATCTCTATTTTGACTTTAATTACTTTTGCCGAGGCCAAGAAATGTTAAAGAAGCCCTTTTGGGAGATAATGCTATTAGTGCTGATTTTTGTGCCGCCTACAATGTCGACTTTGTTACATCGATTGTCTAATCTATGTGTATGTTAATTTGATTGAACACAACAGCGCAGTGATATGACAATTGAATATACAGTTGCTCCAATATTACAAATTACAAGGCTGCATTGTGAAGTTGTCCAATGTCAAGTGAGAGAGCGTCTTAAATGTCAATGGGCTGGTCCGTCGTAGTTGAACAGAAAGGTCGTTTAGCAAAGCGGTAGGAGAAAAATGTATATGTGCAAGGATCACGAATATGCCGCATTCTTTTATATCGATTTAAGTGCCAACAAATTGCTTGATATAGAAAATTGAACAATGAACTAAACTGCAATTTTGAATTAGTAAGGTCATGCAAGGCATAGCAAACGTATTTATAACAAACAAGTTCGTCAATACCAACAAGTAATAAATAAGCAAAATCTGCGAATTCATGATCTATTAAATATCATTTATGTCATTGCTATGGCAGATATTTTGTAAACTTAAGACGAATTTTAAAAGAATTTTAATGGATATATTAATAACTATATTTTGTAAATAAACTTGCAGATTTTGCGAATTGCGATCTGACAAACCAATTCTTAATTAATAATGCAATTTTTTTACAATAAGCCTCACTCTTGTTGACATACCCTTTTTTACAAGAGGAGCTATATTTTCTTTTCCTTTTTTGTTTTCCTTCTTCTTGTTTGTCGACGCTTCAATAGGGACTAACCAAAAATCGAATGAATATGAAAATTATAGTTATATGTTATATTACTACAAAACTATTGACTGTTTCGCATTTTTTATACATAATAGCCTTGTATGCTCCAACCGATTATCATTATAATTTTCAAAATAAAGTCTACTGACCTGATGTTTTTTTTCCTTTACTTTGTTTTAAACATAGAGCTTCCCTTAATATTGATGTTATATAGGTTGATGTTGCAGTGTCTCTTGAATTCTAAAATAGATATACACTCTGTCTGTTATTAAGTCTGATCTTCTTTTAATAATGTTACATCCTGTCAATGAACAGGTGAACTTACTTCCAATATAGAGAGCAGCATCTGTATGGCTCCTGATTGCTTGTTCCATAGCTTGTCGAGTGTACTTTGACGGACATGTTTATCTGTAAATGAGTGACATTTTTTGTATTAAATATTGTTATAATAAAATCTCATAGGTACAAAATTGAACATTAATTTGTTGAGACATCGTGACATTTTCGTATCTTGATAAATAAAAATAAGGTGAAGTTGTAAAACCTTTAACAAAAATATATTATAATATACAAGGAAAACAGAATTTATAAACTAAATGTGGTACGATTGATAAACAATGCTCTAGAGGTTTACCAAAAAAATACTAGAAGTAAAACTGGATCCTCCAAGCCCAATATAATTAAAGTCATTGCTTTGAGGTCGTCCAGTCCAGTGGTCTTTACCACTTCATCAATAGCTTTAAAATTCCTTTCAAACGTATTTAACATTGTCGAGTAATTGTCCAATTAATCAAAATAAATCACTCATACAGCTTCCTGTCACTGCCTGTGATTAGTGATATCACGAGAGTAAGAGAGATATGGAGGCTAGAGAAGTATGGGATTGCCAAAACCAATTAAATTATATTTATCTACGTAACGTAACGTTCTATAGATGTGCTATGTTTGTGCTGAATATTAATGACTATCTATTATTATAAGTAGGACGGAGTAGTGAGTCAGGAGTTCAATTTCATATAAATTATAAGTTGAATGATGAAATTAAAGTGATGAAAATGCAAAAAAAAAAATAGGTTCCATAATTTATTTACGTAACTAATTTTAACCGAACTTATTATATATTTCAGACGACATTTCACTTTGGATGGACATCGAATATTATTTTAATGTGTGAATTTCATCATATCATATTTCATGCTCATAATATTTCACCTTTAGTAATCTGCCATCATAAGTTGTTGCTCATCCCTAGTTTTCACTGAGATAAAGTTTGCCATTAGACGCGATGTGACGCGATACGACAATGGTCGCGTTCTAGAGTGTTCAAACGTCTACACAGAACACATAACATGAATATGTCTATGCATTTGATATTGTCTCAGTGAGGTAGTATGTAGTGAGAAAAACAATCTTTGAAATTGGTAAAGGATATATTTTGCACCCAAATAACATTAATTGTATGACCCAAGGTTGATATATAAGGCTTATATAAAGCATAAAGTTATACTTACAAATCTCAAATCAAACATCAAATGCTTTACAATAGTATTTTTGTGCAATAGCGCTAAAATAAATAATTAAAGAAGATTGATTGAAAAGTCGATAGATCGCTAGGTAATGCGGAAGTATCAATAAATTAGTTCAAGTACATTGTTGTTTATATGCTTGGGATGCAGTAAATGACCTATTAGTGACACTGACAGGCCGTCTCGGCCGCGTTGCTGGCGGCGCGCCAGGGAGCCACGCGAGTACGTCACTTCCCAGCTTATACCCAGGCAATTTCTGTAGGGTTGCGACTATTTTATACAATCACCCTTCTTTTAGGGATATTATAGATACGTATTCTTAACTTATATATACTATTTACCGTTATATCCTAGATTTTATATTCAATGAGTGCTAATTAAGTGTTTGATCATGCAGCTAGCTGAAGGCAAGTTGGTGTGTAGAGGAATGTTTAGGGGAGATGCTACAATTTATAATTTGTTAATTAAATTTAAATAAAATGTGTAAAAAAACTGTGCCTTCAATTAAGCTCGCAATTTTTTTAAAATACATTTGTTTATAAACATGTTTGTATTGGCAAATGTTAATATTGGCTATTAACGAGTTATAGCGTTAATGAAAGCGTTCAAATGTCGGGTAATAAAAATGAATTACTGGCAATACTAAACAATACAAGAAAATGCTGACACCATAGCAACAGACGACGCGACCTCTCAAACGCACTTGCGTTGGAAATGAATACAGCCAAATGTTCCGGATGCTTCTAAAACAAATGTGCTACGTAAAGTGCGTAAGAAACTGTATCGTTTGAGTTCGAGATCTATTATGTTTGTTTAAAATCACTAAATAATCTCTGCTACTACTGGACTAATAGGGAACAATATTTGTATGTCCGCTAGCTACTTTCATGAGGAAGTAGTCTATTCAGTATACTGATGATGATATTGCTTTCTTCAAAGACTTAATGTCAATATAAGATCTAAATGGCTGGTCATATCTCCTTGTTTTCTTTGTCCAATAAAGTTGTTGATATAATAAATACCTACTATGCCTGAAATAAACGAATTTTACAATATTTTTTATTATTATTTTAATAAACCATATCATTTTGGGTTATAACATAAGTAACGTTTAAAATGTTATCAGTTGTCAGGGACTCATATGATAAAGCGTACAGACTAACATATTATGTAATATAAAAACTAATAAACTTGATATGAAGGGATAAATTACAAAATAGCTCGGCTAGACTGATTGTAATCTGTGTTGAAAAATGAATATGATACACGGTTACAAGTTGTCCACACGCGTGTACGCGTCCCATCATAACATTGCGCGGCAATGCCAACAGAATTGTAAACATGTCGCTGTTACCAGCTGCCAAATAAATAATCTTGAATCTAGATTGGCACTTAAACTTGCACAGTTATGTCGTATAATTATCTAAGGGACAAAGGGCTAACGAACGATATAATTTATCTTCTGCTATTTAGTTTATTCTCTACAATTTAAGATGTTTAATCACACGTGTTTATAAAATCAAGAAAAAGAAAAATAATAATTATATAATCCTTATATACCTATTATAAAACAAAGTCCTTTGCCGCATCTGTCTGTCTGTTCGCGATAAACTCAAAAACTACTGCATGGATTTTCATGCGATTTTCACCAATAGATAATGTGATTATTGAGGAAGGTGTATAATTTATTATGTTTTTACCAGAAGGAAGCCGGGATGCCACCACTAGTAACTAAATAAAGTTTGTCTTGTTATAGCTACGTGTACAAAGGCACACATGTTATCTTACTTTGCGTATTGACATCATTTTATATTGTTTTTAATTTGAAATACAGTTTAAATTATTATAACTTGTTTCATTGAGTTTTTTTAATAGCTATGGTCAAATCAACTGAGACTATAAATATTTCAATTAAGCAAAATCATGATTCTAGAAATATTTTTTCAATCTTTTTTTTTAAAGGGCTTTTATCTAGACATTAACATACGTAACGATTATTGTAAGTTGATATTACTTAAAATAAAATTTAAAATTTAGAGGCGTAACCATAAATTTCGTAACAAGCATTTTTAATTGAATATTTCATCGCAGTTGTTATTCAGATTTCAGTGTAAAAAGAATACTAAAATTTATATGTATAGGTAATTATTCGAATTCAATAAAATTAGACCTTGATTTAAATGTTAATAGTTAAGATTCTACATTTTGGTATATTTTAATAGAACCTATGGTGATCTAATATAGGAGTGCATTGTCTAAAATAAATTCTTACAATTGAGGTTGGTTGGAATGATAATGGATTTCAATTAATTATTTAATTTGTAGATCCATTCATCTGTTTGAAACCTTTTGTTATTTAAATGATTCAAATTTTCCAAATACTTATCCAGAACTTCATATAATTAACTATTACATAAAAAATATATTCCGTTTTAGGGTTGTCAAAAAAAAAAAACGCATCCGCAATGTCTGGCCGACCGAGCAATGTCAAGGAACAGCTGATTTATACCAACACAAAAATAGACGCCCGCTCTACTACGATTATATCATTGTTGTTACACATAAATAGAGAGCGTATGAAAGCTGTTCTCATGCACACGAGTACTATCTGTTTGAAAATCGAACAAAATATATATTTTTTGCTGTAATCGACTTAGTTTATTTGTGTTTCCATTTCATTGCCTTTAATCTTCCTCAAAGTGGCATCAGAAATTAATGTGTACATATGAAATATAAATATTTTCATACTCGTAGAAACGTCAGAGCAACGGAAACATTCATTCATTAATCTAAGTACAAATATTAAAAGATTTGTATTTTTTAAAACTAATTAATAGATGAAATTTTGCATAGAGATCAGCCCTTCGCAAGTCATAGAGTACTTTATATTAACAAGAAATCCCGGGCGGACATGTTTTGCATATTAAGTGACTAATATATGTTTGTTAATATTTATGTAAATATGGAGATGGAGGGCCAGATAATAGGCTCCTGGTACTGATAGCGCCAATCGGAAACTTAACATAGGGATAGAACGCTCAATAACATAAATAAATTAATGGTAACACTTCGGAGCCGGCACGGAATGGGTGGTGTCTTGGCTAAGGGCCCATTGTACAAACCCTGCAAGGCATACACTGTAAGCACGCGATATCATTGCAGTATAAACGTGAGACTCTTTCTGAATTCTAGAACTTTGAAACTTTTTAAATGCCCGTATATTTTTGACTGTAAACGCCTCAAGTTAAGCCAAGTAGGTCAGCGATGGAAGTAACGTGCGCATCAAAATAATAGTTATTGTATGCTTTATTCAAGCACTGAATTATTTTGATGCTTACATAACTATTTGGTAAGATAACTATACGAGTTTCGCGACTCGTTCTTCTTCATCTTAGCGTGTAGACTCAGGCCGTTTTTTGTACTTTGCCAGTGGCAGCGTCCTTGGCGTTGTGCAGTGTGCAGGTCTATGAGTGCATAGAAGTGAAACTGTATCAGAATTTTGAAAACTACTTGTAAACCTAGATTGATATTGACATACGTTATTAGAGGACGCAAGAAATTAAGGCGGGCGAAGCTGCGGGAAAGCTAGTTACTAATATAAACGTAAATATGGCATGTTTATACTTATTTGACTTTAGTTGAGACATTGATTGTTAGAAACGTGAATACTCTCAGAAAAGATTGTACTCGTACACATACGAGTAGTCTTTGAATTGATTTCGAGGCGATTGTTATTTGTGATTAGTATTAGTTATAAAACTTAAGGTAAATAAAGAACTTTGACATCAAAAATCAGATAAAAAATCTATGTATAAATAGTGAATTATAAGAACTTGCCAACACTAAACACTAACACCAAAACAAGTTCAATTTGCGTTGCAGCGCGTATCGTAGGATGTATGCACCTATCTGATCCGATAAAATTAAACTGGGGCACGCGATCACTTGGAAATATACTATAGGGTGAATGGTTATTTTCTGTAATTGTATAGAAACTACTAGCGTATACTACTAGCGTAGTACTGTCACGACTCAATAAGGTAAAATAATATGAAATTTCTAAAATGGTGCAAGTTTGACATGTGCAATATAAAATTTTACGGTAAAGAAACTGTGTGACTAACAAATAGAGAATAACAAGTGGTAATTAATTAGTACGTTGAAATTAATCGCATTTTACATTGAAAGTACCAATTTAAAGACTTAATAAAATTGCATTTGTCAATGGTGTGCACAAGCTAATATTTCACTTAGAACAATTACTACTACTAATATATGTTTCTTCGATTGGGTGTTAAAAATATCAGAATTACTACTTAAAAAACAAAGAAATTTAATATAGTTAAAAAAAAAACTGAAATGTGTTGTGCAATGGGCCATGATAAAGCCATTAGTTGCGTGAAAACTCACAAGGGTTACTTCGGAAATTGAAACTACCCCAAGTTTCATTTGTCACGCAACGAGGTGGAAATCGAAACAAAAATAAAAGAAATGTCAAATAAAATTTATTTTGTTAACAGTTGGAAAAGAGAACGCTTGTAGGTAACAAGTTTGTCAATTGTTAAGATTGATTTTTAGGAATCCGAATAACAAAAGGTAAAAACGGAACCCTTAAAGGGTCATATCTTTGTCCGTCTGTCTGGGAGACTGCCTTTTACTTAGGAACGTGGTTGAAATTTATAGCAAATACCCAGGTCTACGATCTCATTCAACTGTAATAAAACTTTAGACAAAGCAAATATGTTATCAAAATTAGAATTTATTTCGAACGTGAATATCAATATTCAATTTGTTTTTAAAACACATCTATTGCTTCATTCTGGTGAAGTCCAATACACATAATTTCAAGAATATTTCTATTTAAAAGGTAAAAATGGCAGTGAGCAAGAGTTTTAATTTAACGGCTTCAAACTGTGCCACCGTTTTAAGATGTTACGCAAACCTGAGGACAGACTAAAATGTCCAGCAACAAAATACTCATTTAGTTCATTAGTAGTTACTTTTTGCTGTTCCGTAGGTAGCGAGAGATGCCGTCAAAAGTTAATGTTCGGCTGTTTGCCAGAAATACGAATTTACGATTGTAAGAAACATGTAACTCACTGGATCAAAATTAATAATCAATATTTCTCTATCTCGTTTTATGCACCCTATTTAAATGCAGAGTGGTTTGAAGAAGTTTAGAAATACAATAAATAATAATATTTATCAGCTTAAATACTATATTTTAGTTATGAAACATTTAAAATCAGTATTTAAGATGTTTTTTATGTGACCTCATTAGGAAAACTTACTAGGTACGAATAAAGTTGATATAGTGGTAATGGTTTGTTTTAGTTTTTTGAAATAGAATCTATGATATTTATTTTATTATTATTAAAGGACTATTGCACGATACTTTTACTACTACATCGACATAGTCGAACAATCTAGTCTAGACGACGCGAGTTAAATTATACATACGGCCGCATCGTCCAGTTTATAATTATGCAGGATATTCGTATCAGTAGATTGGAGAGCAACGGTAAACGTTGGGTAACCTTGAAATGAAAATGTGATCAGGAAATCAATAAACATGCAAATTAATGGTGTGTCGGCGGTGCCAACTGAACGCATCCATCCTATATTCAAATAGAAGAGTTTATCTGTTTATCATCCATTTGATATTATATTTGCGAAAGTAACCATGTCTGTGCGTTCGTTGATTAGGTTAAATCACTCTAAACTGCTGCACATTTTTTCAAAAGAAAAAAATATATTTGTAATTATCTACGAACTAGTTATTTCTTCTGGAAGTGAGGGGAGGTGGTAGCATAGACGCCATAGCCATATCTTGCCACATCTTCAGTTTGGGTACAAAGTTCAATCAACTCACGTGTGTCCTTTTTGCAAAATACAAGAGATATGGACATAATGGAGACATTTTTTATTTTTATACTACTCAGCAAGCAAACGGGCGTCGGCAGAAGATGAGGCCGACTGGTGACCAAGGTTTGGACACAGAAACCGAGGAAATCGGGTTATATACATGACTTCGAGTTATCAAAATAGTTGAATGTTATGAACTTCAATTTGTTCAAATCAAATCCATATAATATTAACAGTTAAGAAACCGGACAATAACTTAAAACACCATCTAGCTTATACAACAAGCGTGATCATTTATTCATAATTGTTATGTTACGGTCTTTATGGTATGTTGATAGAAAAATACTGTTATGTGTAGGTGGAAGATTATACCAGAAGATAAGGACGATTGATTAATAATCAGGCTCACATAAAACTGATTCGTGTAAAGAACTGTTAAACCCATTCTATATTTATTTGTTTTTTTTATCATTTTATATATTAATAGCAATCATTGCGTGTGCTTAGTCTCAAAAATGGCATAAACCAACAGCTTGCCTCACAAAGCCCGTACATATAACATTAGGATAAGATAAAATTCTATTCAAGAAATGTCACGCCTTGACACACATTAAGTAGTGGTATTGAATACATACCACATATATAAATATAGGTATCAATTTGGGGTGATGTATTTGTTATACAGTGGCTTGTCAATTGAAATGTAACACAGAATAGAGCGGATAAAGATATTCCAACATCAAATTTACTGCAGGTCACATGGTCGATGATAGAGGCCTGTGGTCAGCAGTGGATACAAAAGATGATAATGATCAGGTGGGTGGTGAGAGGATGATAATTGATTTTACCATGAGATCAGCTTGTCATTGATACGGGCGGTGATAGCGCCTGTCTGCTCGCCAGTTGATGAGAGCATATGGTTGATGTTACCGTGTGAGGTGAGCCTGGCGTTGATGCGAGCGGTGATAGCCCGCGCCACCTCCACGGAGTCCGGCGCGCGCTGCTGATGCAGCCGGAGCCGGTCGAACAAGCAGTCCACCGCTGATTCGTCCGCCATGCGATATGCTGCTAAAAACCAAAACTACGTTGAGGTATAAGCGCACAACCACAATACATATTTAAATGTTTTCTGTAATGGTAGGTTAAGTAAATAACAGTAATCTCGAACTCTATCAATTCGTATTGAAGTGTGAATGTCTAAATGTGAGTTAATTTTTTTTTATTAACGCATCGGGATGAATGAACGTAAACATTTTTCGCCTACCGAAAGTTGTGTAAAAGTGCCCACACACTACGTTTTTCGATTCAAAGTTATTTTTTTGTATTTATTTAATGTAAGGCAAAAAAACGCAATGCAATTAAGTTTAGGCTGCAGCTTTTATCAAATTTTGTTTATATTGCGTAGTAAGCATATTTCGAGAAATCAGTATTTACTTATGAACTATGATTAAAATGATTAAGAATATCTATATACGCATATCTATTTTATTTAAAAAAATTACATTACCAACTTTAAAACAAATAACAAATGTTTTACATATATTGATGTTTTGCTTTGGCAAATATATTTTTGGCAAGACTTGATAATTTTGCTTTTAGTTTTATCACACAAAAATCGATATGCAAAAGTTATACCTGTTTTATATTTGATAAGGAAGGGCAATGAACTCTGTACCTACTTCGAATGTTTACAAGACATATGTGACTATGATGTAAATAAATTCTAATAAGTTCTTAGTATGCAAATTATTTCCACAGCCTTAACCATGTATTGAGATTAGCGACCTAGAATGAAAATGCAATGGGTAAGATTAAACTTAGTATAACCCAGAATAAATCAGAAAATATATGCTAAAAACAACGTGTTTGCATTGACACTGAGACCGGTCGTCGTCGTTTGTGGAACTGAGAATACTTGACCAATAGGTATTTGACGTATTAGACATTTAACGTACGTGTTTTGTGGTCCTGCCTCTTCCAGGTAAATTGTAACAAATGTTGATTTGTTGTCGTTAAATAGTGTTGTATGCGAGTGTCTATTATACGCGGTGGCAATGCGCGGCGGCCGAAACCCGACTGCTCCCGATGAAAGGAAAAGCGAGGGAGCGCGGGGGAGGGCGGCACGTCGGGAAATTGGCGCTCTATTACAAAACAATCTAATATCAACTAATATATGTTGACGCGGTAGATAGGCGTAAAAGTCTATATTAGATGCCTTTAGGTGACTTGATAATATGCCACCAGTGTTAGCAATTAACACACGCGAAAGGAAAAAAAAATAACGTATGAAACATTACTTAATATAAGACTGACTTCAATTTTAAATTGTTTAGTTACATATCACACATGCTTTTTTAACTCTAAGAAAATAATAATGAAATCATCTGGAATCGAGTGGAATTGAACCTGTGTATCCAGGACAGTTCTGGAATCGAGTGGAATTCAATGTGTATCCGGGACAGTGATCCTAACCACCCTATATGGTGACCATGCTCGTTTAGCCGAATTAAATCTCTTTACGTCTTGCGCCGACGACGTACAATATTTTCATTTAATATATTATTCGTATATTATTAAGTATATTACATTATATTATATTTTAAATATAAAAGTACTATATTTATTTTATAATTTTATTTGTGTAGTACCTATTAAATACAACTTGAAATATCCGCAACATGCTTCGTCAAATACTTTATTAATCTAACAGGCCACCCCGCATCATACTCTGGCTCAAAAGTTCCCATTATATTGGCTGTATTGCCACGCTGTATGTCGATTATATTTACCTTAACACTCTAATAAAAATACTGTACTCTTGACACCTCAATTCTTTTCATGAGACTAATAATAGTCATTTTAATTATTGGTATTTTTTAAATCTCATCCTATTTTTGGCAGTCAGTTGTATAAATGAAATCGACGGAAAACACATTATCAAACTTACATTTTTTTTTTGGTTTTTTTAGTTCTTCGGTAGTTTGGGCAGAAGAGTCAGTCGCTGCTATAACTGAAAAAAAGAGGATGATTTGACTTAAAAGCCAATAAACAGTCATAAGACTAATGGCTTAAATTCTTTCTCTTATTTTATGAAGAAATTTGGTTACTTATATGTAATAAATTTCCGCTAGTAACATTATAGAGATAAAAACCACATGCAGTGTGCAAAATTTAATCTAGATTGGTTAATTCGTTTTTGAGTTTTTCGTCTCTTCCATTCTCGCGGATTCCAAGTTTCATTTGCGGCTATGACGCCGTGAAGCTTGGATTTATCGTAATCAATAAACCTTAAAACGTTTTAGATTCGGCTGTGATTTTACAGTCAGATCGGCCTGATTGAGGGGAACGTGTGATTTTTGTCCTTTTGTCGTCTCGTGCGATATATCCACTTGACGATAAGGAGCATCCATATACTAGAGCGGGAAACACATGCCGAGTAGTCATTCAAAGAAAATAAAGAACATGAAGAAAAAAATGGTTGATGAATAAACGCACCTGACATTTTCCTTATAGAGTTTTAGAGACATTAATAATCTCTTCATATTATTGTTTCACGATTCCCATTTCAGAAAATATATGAAAAAATATATCAACCCTATTATTTTGCATTGAAAATATTACAAGTATTTATTCCAGATTTAATAGTAAATAATCAACTTTTTGAGACACACTGACTGACGCACTTATTTGTCAATTTGACTTTCAGTCATTTAAAGTCATAAGAGCCAGTACTCATTAAAAAGTTTATTCACAAAATTGTAGAAATCATAGATACATAATATATCTTACTCCAGCTAACCAACATTATTTTCTTTCATTCCCTTATTACTTCTGGTTTTCCTTTATTCCACTAATATTGAAGATTTGGATGTGAGTGTAAAATTATATCAACTAGATTAATTTTGATGAAATTTAGCACATAGGTAGAATTTGATACATACGAAATTTAAAACGTAGGGTATATTTTATCTCCACTCGAACCCACTCTTAACTACAAATTTTCAACCAAACGGGTTGACTAGACCTACATGTAATACTTTCTCATTTATAATATTATAGTTATAAAATAAAGAATATAGACAGATTTATTTGGAGATATTTTACAATATTATCTTTATACAATACAAATGATAGTTCACCAGAACCAAACTGGCTCCCCTGCAGCATCATCTTATCATTAATTGCATTACGTATGTGTACTGTAAGTATTGCCTATATGTAGTATGTGTGACTTAATTCTATTTATAACAACATACAGCTCAGGTTTTAGGTTACCATGATGCTAGACTTCCACGGGCACCATAGTAAAAAAAATATTATTAAGTGTTCATAGAAATAAAAAAAGTTTGATAAGAAATAACGATAGGATAAAGATATTTATAATGATAGTATTTAGGATAGACTTCACTGGAATGAATTTGTGGAAAATTCAAAGGCTGTGACCTACTGATAGGTAGTACCTATTATTTAAATGCATTTTAAGGTGTGAGTGAACACGGTAATCTTTAGGTGGAAATGTCAATGAGAGATAGGTAGCAAATGTCGGGCGATTGAGATCTAGAGTAGCCTTGAGTAGTTTGTTCACGGCAATACGTTAGTTGGTAGTTAACTTTTAAATGTCAATATAGTTATATACTTACTATGTGCCATACTTATTTTATCTTGGGTGATAGTATGTATTTTCATGATAAGTATTACTAGTAATTCATTATGGCATTAATGTATCAACACATCTAATTTAAAATAGACATTTTTATTTCTTCCACCACTACCACTTTTTTCATATAGTTGAGTCAGTAATAACAAAAATAACACTTTATTCTGTTGGTTAATCATGTTTTTTCATATCTGAATGTTTTTACAGGTTTAAATGTTTGCCCCATCCGAGGCTCTATTACACAAATTCTTAAAAATGTACCGTGGTTGCCACCACGGTACATTTTTAAGAATTAAAGAGAACGATGTTGAATCATATTTTCGATAGAGTTTGTGTTTGTTATTAATATTGTATGACCAATGAAAAAGACAATGTAATGTTTATATTACGAGATCAATAAAAGCAGCATTTCTCTCGAATCATTTTATTGTAGTGTTAAAACGTTCGTGAGTTTTCTCGTGGAAAGTACACTTTAACAATGCAAATCACTAATACATGTGTTAATTTCAACATTGCTTTAGTTTTATTAAATGTGATGCAATATTTCAATGCCGCTATGACAAGGCCCCTGGAATCTGAAGCCAACAAATCAGAGGTATTTCATGTTTACATGATGAAATTAAACTAGGTTTTACCCGCCATGTTTTGCTATTGAATCAGGATAATACTGATTTATTTTCACAAAGTTACCTAATCAGATCGAAGCGTTTGAAGTAAAATAGATTAAAAAATATATAGCGTAAAATTATTACGATTAAACATCGTAATAATTACAACATATTCTGTAAACCACAAGTTTCGTCGATTTTATGTGCTAGTAGCAATAATCCAGCACAAATGTATATTTCAGATCCTTTTTTTTATTTGTCTACTACCTATGTCATAAATTTCGTGTTTTAGATAACCATTGAAGATAATAAGAATATGACTACAATTTACAATGAAATATATAATATAACTTCGGAAATAATACATAGAGATTTCAGCAAAACAACTGGCAAACTTCGGACCAAACGACAGGCCGGAGGAGTGGGTAAGTACTCGTGAAAGTTGCAGGAAATTTAACATCCTATTTTTACCAGCTTTTATATAACTTGCGATGTATCATTGAACTCGGAATGTAATTTTAAAGTAGATATCTTGTATGCTTAGTTGGGATGCATTGTACATTATTATGACAAGCATAACCCGATGGTGCACCCAGGAACGGCTTAAGGAACTCCTCAGCGATTTACTGCACAGACATGATTTTTTTGTCTCTCTCTGAAAACAATAAAAGCTTGTGTCAAAAATGTCATTTATGTACTATGGGTTTTGTTCAACGCTGCTACATTCATTGCACATGCTGTACCTAAATCCATATTTGCCGAACTATATTGTGGTTCACGTACATTGCTGGTTTTTCCTTGCGGTAAAAAAGCTCACATAGAAACTACGCAATGTACATTCATTTGTGTCTGAGTTCGGCGATAGTTTATATAGGTATAGGCGGCATAGAACATTGTAAAAGCCAGGCGAGGTTTGGAATTCAACAGATATTTTTTACTTGCGAAAAAAGAAATAGTTGACATCGAAAAATGTACTTATTTATTTCTATTTATTTTATTTATTTCAGGTAAATTTGGAGAAGCTACGAAGATGGGTCAATTAAAGCTTCTTGTTTTGTTCCTACAAATGTGGGCTAACATGTGGAGGGATGTCTATGTGGGCGGCGCGCACCCCCTGCACCCCGATGTTCCCAAGCCTGTGGTCGTCATGTTGAAGCGGAGAATTGGAGAGTTCATATTCCCTAAAGAAAAAGATGAAGACAATAAATAGCTACTCTTTAAATATATGGAGACTAGAATAAAATAAATAAATAGTTTCTTTTTTCATAATGATCATTGTTTTATTAAATATCATACATAGCCAAAAAATCCTAATTTATTAATTCATTATAAACCGTGAGGATTCATGGTAATTAAATAATCTATTGGGAGAACTATGATTACGTTATATTTCGAAGACAAAGAAAAGCAAAAAAAATTTTTTTTTGAATGTAATAAAATAATAAAATGTTAAAGCATAATATTTTAAATAATAAAATGCACTATTTTCTTCTGATGTTACGATGCCTATTCAAGTATCAAGGCATGTCAGTGACTTTCTTTCTTTTATTGTGGGCGGGCGTATAGTTCTTCACATGGTATATAAGAGCTGTCAATTCGATCTCCGCGCTTATTATACACATATAGTCATCAATGCTTCCAATGAAGGTACGAAGCCTCCAAGCTCCTAAAAACTAGTTTAAAAATGTGTTTGTGCGTGATCAGTGTGTATATCGTTTTGAATATCCGTGCTAATAAAACATTTATTTCGTGTGTTATAAAATCGTCATGTGGATTTTTAATGTGCCGTGTCTTACATAATGGATGAATTAAATAGTACCTAGTACCTGTAATGTATAGAATAACGTTTATCTGACGGAGTATAAAATGAAAAGTGATTTTATCTCCTGTTGTAAAAATCGTTTCCACGGATGCTTAGAAATTAGACGTACGCAAGCACTTTTTCACGTCAAATGATATATTATATAGTAATTTTTCAAAAAGCTACATACTACAGGCATTCCGAAACGATCACTGTTGAGAAAAAATGCCGAAACAAAACTTCCTTATAATGTCCGAAGAGCTTACCATTATTGTTTGTTTTTTTTCTAATATTTTACTTTATAGAACTAATTTTCATCAGAGTGATGTATGCCATCTACCTAGTAATCGGTGATGTGAACACGTAAAAAAAAACGTAGTAGTAGCGAATATAATGTATATGATAGGAAAACTATCCCTGCCCTACATAAGTAGGCTTTACACAATACAATGTAGTAGGGGAATAAATTTTATTAGTTATCTTAACTAGCTGTTGCCCGCAGTTCCGCCCGCCGTAGCTTATATATTTGACATCGCGTCATTAACTATATTTATTCCAAATTTCATTATATAATCGACTAAGCTGTTTAGTTGTGAAAGCGTACATAGACAGAATTTCGCATTTATTTAGTATGAATATTATAAATGCAATGAAAATGGAAGTATTAGAAGAAAAAAACCTTATGTATTTGGTTAAAGCAAAGCATATTTTAGTGTACGAGTCATAAGCCCTAAAATTGATTTGAGTATAAGAATTCAAATGGTATACTTAGGTAATAAAAATATTATTTAAAATCTAGTTAGGTCTGTAACATATAATGCCAATGAACTTAAAAAGAAAAATGTCAAAATAAAAGTGAAAATGTTTTAAAAACTTTCAATGTATTAAAATCCTATTGTGATCCAGGTGCTGGTGACTTTAGTGTGCTGTGTCCTGGCGGCGCGCGCCGGCACCGCAGGCTCCAGTGTAGCCTGGCCTGGCGGGAGGGCTTCTCGGCAACTGCTGGCCTTCACACCACCCCACACTAAGACCACAGCCTTCTCAACCACACAATACATAAATTCTGTGAGTAATATTTCTTGTCAATCCATGGACGTTTTCCTAATTATTCCTACAAATGGCAGTCCAATGTATGTCTGATATACTTACCCTGATTCTCTTTATTGCGTAGTACATCATAATAAAATTTTTATATGGTTTTCGGCATGTTTAGTTCAGCCTTAAGTATTATCGTTGATTTATAATTCATTATCAATTTCATCATGCTCTTGTCCTTTTTAAAAATTATTTGTTACGGCTAAAATTCGAAGTGTTGCTAAATTTAGGAACCTATAGCCGGTGTCAGTTAGCTATTCTCAGATGTTTATTACATCTGAGAGTACAACATAAATAAATAAAATGTGTGCCCTTATGATTCATTTAATATAATTGTTCATTTAAATATTTAAATAGAAGTAATAATATAGAAAATTAATATTTTTCAGGTACCCTTCTCAACGCTGTCAGGATACCACCCTCAACTCGTGTACCAGCCACAGCTTAGTCAATTTAGTCCTTTTCAACCTGCCTATTATCCGATAACAGGAGGATCGTTTTACCCAGACGGAGGCACTTTCTTTGCTGACGGTTCATATTTACCTCCCGGTGCGTCTCTTTTCCCATCTGGTGGAGCACTAATCCCCGGAGGAGGTTCATATTATCCACCTGGAGGTATCTTATACCCAACAGCCCCAGCTGCCCCCATAACACCTGAACAACCCTTGTCAGACCTACCAAGTTTCCCGTCTCAACCTTCAGGAGATTCTGACACCGCGGTCGTCGATTCGGCAGAATTCCCACCAGAAAAGGATGATTCTAACCAGAATACGAAGCCACAATCGCCACCACAGTCAATCCTCCCAGGATTGCCTCCTCAAGGTTCCATTCCACCACCGACCGAGCAACCTCAACAGGATAACACCGGAGTATCATATCCACAAGCCCCGCAGCAGCCACCCTTTCCTCAAATTCCTCAATATCCACAAGAACCACAATTCCCGCAAGGCTCTTACCCACAATTCCCACAGTTTCCATCGCAGATTTTCCCCCAACCCACTCCTTCCCCGCCGACCAGCTTCCCGTCGGCGGATAACAGTGATAAGGGTGTTGATGATGAAGACTCTATATCTGTAGATGCTGCATAATTTTTATATAACATTTTTTATCCGTTAGTTCCTTAAGTTTAACTACTACTTATTTAGTTTAATATTATTTTCAGTATTCAATAAATAAATAAGTTCCAAAACGTATGTATGTAATTATGAGTCGTCTTCATAATATTATTCTAAGTCGAATTCGTCCGTCCGTACAACAACGGGTGTTGTGGTAGGATTTGATCAAACAATTTATTTATTTTATTATGTGAGCTTTATGTATTGTTATATGCATTTTGTGAGGAAAGGTTAAGAGTAGGAACATTTGAAAAACTTGTTCACTGAATTAAAATTTACAAGCCTTATCTAAAACTGCGACGAAGAAATGAATAACAATATACCTAACAAAGGAAAAGATACATGTTAATAATATTTTATTTATTATTAATTTAGATTGTATAAAAGCACTTAAAGTAAAAATTATTTTACGTTTTTGAGCACTGTAATGTGTCGTACATTTAAGTGATGACCAGGCAAGCTAGCTTTTAAGGTACATAAGTATTAAACTAATGATTTTATTTTTAATTCAATTTAATACAAAAGATATTTATATAAACCCATATAATTTAATATCTTGCTTGATATATTTGATTTTGATTTTCGATAAAGAATTGTTCAAATGTCTCCATTACGATTTAAATATGCTTCAGTGGCGCTTTCGGTGGCTGCACCGGTGACGTTCCTCTATTTTTGGGCCACACCAATTTTATTTTGCACTATTTTATTTGTAATTTTTTACTAAAAAAATTTATCAAGCACTAAAAAGTACAATGGAAAATATTGACACGTAAATAAGAAAAACAATTTGATTTTTACATATATAAAGATTTTTTTGGATGATAAAATTCGAATTCAAAACGAGCTAACAACCCAAATGCTATATGAATGTAAAACTCATGTATTTCAACCTTTTTAATAGTATTTAACATTAGTACATGTGCCTGGCCTTGGCAGTAGTACATGGGTACTCGACCCCTGAAGAAAACGTATTGCATCGGGACGAAAATTTTCATCACCACACACTGGAGCTCAACCTGCTGAGTATGTCTATCCTCAAGTAACTGAAAATAAAATATTTGTTCATATTTCGAGTGAATCAAGGGCTAAAGCCATATATATATTGGGAATTTTATTTTTGATGTCCTGGGAGAAGTTATTAGTTGTCTTACCATAAGGACAGATAGGGTAAGGGTTTGAAGAAATTTCCCAGTAGTTCGATTGTATACATATAAATACTAGTAAATATTACTCTTTACTCTGTAGGAGTATTTCTTTTTGTTATCGAGTATAGGTATTATTGCTAACACTGTTGTCGAATGTTAAATACTGGGAACGGAATAAATAAGCATCAGATCAACTTACATAGACGTAATGGGAGTACTTCGCTTCACGCCATGTTCTTACAGTCATGTTTGTCCTTTTCCTCAAAAAACTTGGGCTTATCATATCACTAGTACAATGACCAAATTTGTAGATAGAATGTAGATATGCTTAAATAAAATAAAACAATACACATTAATTAAATACATCAAGATATAAAATCTCCGATACAATTCTTGTGAAATGTTTCTTACTTCTGGGTGCCCTCTCAGCTTTCTTTGGCATTGGGATGCCCAAGCGACTGGCTTGCATGGCATACATAGCCGTATTAGCAGGAACAGCTCGCCAACCGTCTCCGACCAGTACTTGAATGAAAGAAAATGAGATTCTCATCGGTACGCTACAACAAACACTCACAGAGCTGACTTCGGATGCTCCAATTACTCACCGAAAGAACAAAGTAAACCTGTTACTATCAATATGTTCATTATTATTTTACACGGTCAGTATCCTTTTTTTCCTCTGTTTTCTTTCAGTCTGTTGGCAGATTTCTTTAGAATAAAGCAGCTCCTTTTTACTATTAGTACTTCATTTATAATTTTCTCATGTATTATATTTAGAGTATATAAATTTGTGAATAATAAATTTTATCAGTATTGCAGATTGCTGTCAAGTTAGCAATGTTTGGTGAAAAAAGTAAAGATGAATTTCCACGTTCTTATATACACGTAATCTAAGTTTGTTTGTTCAAGAATGTTGTCTTCATAACAACATTTAGACTCAATCAAACTAAATATTTATTGACTTGAATTTCATTCCGAATAATTTCAGCTAACTTTGTTTTGTAAACTATCGTAGAGTATAACATTCTACAACCATTAGTACAATCAATAAAGTGGTTCAGTTTGCACATTTTGAATATTTCCACAGAAATTGTCGACAATACAACTTTTATTTCATACATACTACAGAATTCAGGGGTAAGTAAGATTTATTACCATATTGTATCACATAGCTCTACAGGTTTATTAGTATGTTTAAAGTGACAAAATCAACGTGAATACAGGCCTTTTAGGATAAAAAAGATGGATTCTATACTGAAATATACCCATTTGAGTTGTTCCTTGACTAGTTCTAGTAGCTTCATTCCGATGATGAATAAATAAAAATTAAATATTGTCGAAAAGGGAAAAAAATAAATAAAATTTTAAATGTTTTCATATTTAATTATTATTTCAATTAAACGGTTATAATTATTTTACTTATTAATAATATTATATTATTTGAATTAATAAATAACCTTTCATAAATTGACATTTCATAAATTTATGCGATAATCTTACAAGCGCGTTGGCGAACAATTTGAGAAGTCACAATATTTTATTGTAATTAATTAGTGTAGTTTATAAACCACAAGTTTATTACTAGGTAAAATTAAGTAAATGCGATAATATAATAATATGATGTAACTATAATCTATTAAACAGCAGCAATTAAAGTGACTGCTGTTCATATGGGTGACATTATCCTGATAACTCGGACAACTCATAGATACTTAAATAACTAGAACAGCGTGTACTTTTCCCAAATATTTATTAGGTATTTTTTAAAATTAGTATACCATTACGTAAATTTCAATCTTATATTAAATATTTCAACTTAAGTTAATTATATTTATGTAATTGTGCCAAAAACGAAGTAACTTTTGTAAATATTATATACAGGTACAGTCACCCACTACTAATGCTTAACACAGATTTTCTTGAAGAATTCTGAGAAAATTCCGGTTTTATTACAGCAATCCATAAATTTCTAGTAGATGGATCACAAATTACGAAATAAACAAACAAAACAAATCCTTGAACTGTAGAAGTCAAACAAAATAAATATGACCAAACAAAGTTGCTAGAAAACGAAAAGATTCCAAATATCCATGTTAAACCTAAAAGAAAGAAAAGGATTATGGACACTCTAAGCTGAGCCCAAATCAAAGTTTTGTCAGGTATCCTCATATCGGGACATTGCGCTATCGCTCTTATGACCAGTACAAATAAAATAACATTAACAAATAATATGACGCAAATTGGGATTAAAATTCCTATCACAAAATAGGTTCCGTTCGGATAACATATCTGATGGTCTATTGATGGATTCGGTACATAGTTTTCATGATTTAATATTAAAGTAATTAAAACGGGAATGAACGGGACACCCCAACCGAGAATTGTAAATTTGACCATGAAACGCGATGGTCGGGAAACCCCCAAAACGCGCACATAGCGAACAAATTGAAGAGTAGCCGTGATCAACATCCACATAAAATTTGCTAATAAAGAATAATGTAGCAAAGCGCCCAAAACGATACAAACTGTCCTCATGTGAGAAACAACAATATGTTTTCCATCGTATTCCATAAAAATAGTATTGTCAAGATTAAACACAATCATCAGTACTAAAGGTAAAGCTATAGCCGTCGAAAGTTGTAACAATACTTTTGTACCTGCCTTTTTTCTCCAAACATCAAATACTATTGCTGTCACCCATATACCCATAACGCCTGATAGTGACAAAAAACTACCAACTAAAGTAATCGTATTTAAAACTTCTGCATGCTTTATATCAGCAGGCGTTCTATCATCAGAATAATTATTTCTTAGGTCAATGAGTTGCCCAAAATGGGTTAAGTGATAACATTTGCATAAAGTTAGGTTGTTAGACATTTTTAGAGAATAACAACCTCGCGTTGCCCAATGTCCCGGAATCCTACCTACAATGTTCGAATTCTGAAAATCCCAAAAACTACAAAACTTAATAGAATCTGTATTATTTATGCTTCTGAATATAAGTGGTATTGGATTTTCTAAATTCGATACGTACCCCGGTACGGAGATCTCAATTATACGACTGTCGATTACATGGTTCGTTTTTTTTAATTCTTGAAATACTACATCATTGTGGTAAACATTTATTATTATATGTAAATTATTATCTTCGTCTTTACTATGATTCGAAACTCTTATTAAATTCAATAATACATCATCGGGCAACCATGCAGCAATTTCTAAATTATCCATTGATAAAATATCTTCTATTCTATCACTTGCGTATAATGGTAAAATTTCCATATCTGTAAATTTGTCTGAGAAACCTGTTCTTAATATAGCTAAACCTGTTATATTGTTATATATTGGATAAGATATTTGAATAACAAATTGATCTTTGACAGCCAATTTATGAGATGATTGAGGTGGTAGGGTATTATTTAAAACTATCTTTGCCGCAAGTAGTTCAATTATATTTTGAACAGATTCAAGTAAAAAGTTACTAGAGTTAAGAGTTTGCGCTAAATTTAAAGATCCACTGTCAACATCTAGTACTCTGTCCATAACCCAGGCTATGTTTTCAATGTCACCCATATCTATTGTTGATTGATTATATTGAGCTACTTTACATATATATTGTAAAGACATTGATAAATAATATATATCTGCAGGAATCATTATGTCAGTATCACTTAAGACAAAATTAAGGCCATCAATTAAAAAACGAGAGGTTGTGTTATCACATGTTTCCCCTTTGACAAATTCATAAAGAAATGTAGTTATTATGGATGGTTTGTAGTTTTTATTGCATTTCCCTTCTACCTCTCCCCAAACGCTCCCTGAAAGATACGACCCTTTACATAATCTTTTAACAGGAAGTTCATTTTTTTGTAAACAAAATTGAGTAGGTGTGGCAATATGGCCGATTGGAGTTAGCTCCCAATCTAGTGTTATGTAATCAGAAGAATTTGTTGGCAGACAATACGTAGAACTTGATATATTAATTAATGTGTAGTTATAGTTTGGAAATTCCAACTCAGCATTTTCTTTCAAAATAAGTAAGTTCATTTGTAAATTAAGTGCTTCATCACCATAAGTATCGTTTATAGCTACATGTAGATGTACAATTATATCAATAAATTGAACGTTATCAGTAATTTCCATAATAAGCGTATTCTCAGTTTTAAAAATGTTAGTTATATTTTCTGTCAATTGTTTTATGTCTGAAGAATCGACAATTGTTGTTGAGTTTGTTCTTAACATTAATGAGTAAACATGAACTTGACTACCCCGAGGATTTACAATTATTTTCTCTGTTGTAATTAGTGAAAAATTCTTGGTGTGCCCTTCACACCAATATTGAGCAGACATGTCGTTGACGAGATCTATGACATACACAAGTTTTTCCATTTTATCATCAGCATCCTGAACTAATAGATCAAAATGTGGAAAATCGTTAATTTTAATGATTGTTATAAATCCTTCCGCATTCGAAAAACACTGAATTCCATTATCATTATCATCATCTAACCATAATCCAGACGGATTATATACTGTTAAGAATAGTCTCTTTTCCATCTCGTTATACTCCAAGCTAAACTCTGTAGGCTCATATATCATTTCAGTTTCACATGCCATACACGATAACAAAGATAAAGTACTCAATAAAGTTAAAGTACCTGCGCTATTAATTACTCCCTCAAATAAATTTAAATTTGGTATAATAATTTGTGATGAATTAGGTAATATATTTGTGTTGTAATTATTAAGATTGGTATACCAACACCACGTATTATTGTTAAGACTGTCCATTTCCGCAATTTTTTTGAATATAAATCTTTTTAGGTTATCATCAATTGTATGTCCCATAGGTCTATTACATTTTGTATCCATAAATTGTGTGAATGTCAAACCAGGTTCAACGTCAGCTTTTTCGATTCCTAAACAAATTCCATCATCGGACATAAATCTGAATGCATGATAACCTTCTGGACATTTTGCTGGATATTGTAAATCATTTATGTAGAAGCATAATATGGGATACTCTTTTCCGCAATCATCTGTCACTAATTCTCTGCTATATATATCAAGTAACAGACAATTCTTCGAATTACGGGACCGTAACGGCAAATGTTCATGAATTTCAACATGACGACCCCAGTTATTTCCGGGTATATACCAGGTCAGAGGCTGAAAAGTTGACATCCGCTGCGCAGGTAACCAGAAAAAACGCGATGTGTTTGACAAAGCCAACGAATCCAGCAATGCGCTTATTTCCTTGTGGTTAAAGTCAGTTATAACCGATGCACCTCCACTTTCTAAACAAGGAAAATTCCAGGCAGATTTTTTATGAATTTGGTAGCAGTAACCATTGTTATCAGGAATTACATGAAATCCAGGTGGGCATAATGACAAGTCAAAATATTGAACGACTTTAGAACACAAGACTTCGTGGATAGCTGGTGTCCACTGCGAGCCTGTGCAGTTTCGGGTGACGATCTTCTCATCGTGGTAACAGATAGGATCTGACTCTACATTATTTGCTGGAAGACTTTTCTGCCAAGTAACGCTTAATCCGTTAAATGATACCTCTTTAGGACATTCCTGAAAAAGTACCCACAATTGATTTCAAATATTATAATTCAAAGTGTCAAGGTCCCTCAAGGCCTATACGTCCTATAGGTATAATGTCTTATTTCCAAAAAAAAATGAAAAATCTAAGTATTTATAATAAGGACTAATACTACAATTAATTCATCATTTAATTTTGTCAATGTTAATCAACGAGTAAACATGAACTTGACCACCGCGAGGATTTACAATTATTTTCTCTGTTGTAATTAGTGAAAAATTATTTGCGTGCCCTTCTTCACACCAATATTGAGCCGACATGTCATTGACGAGATCATAGTACATATACAAGTTTTTCCATTCTATCATCAGCATCCTGTGCTAATAGATCCTTATATTGATCTATTATCTATATTATATGATATATAAAATCGTTAATTTCAATTATTGTTGTAAATCCTTCCGCATTCGAAAAACACTGGACTCCATTATCGTTGTCATCATCCAGACGGATTATATGAATACTGTTAATAATAATCTCTTCTCCATCTCAACAACTATAAATAAAGGCGAAGTTTGTGAGAATGATGTTACTTCTTCACACTCAAACTGCTGGACCAGTTTTTATATAGCTATATTAAGATACCTCGTATTAACATATAGGGTACCTACTTTTAATACAGAAAGTACGCGATTTCCTTAGGATTTGATCAAATATGTGAATGGCGCTTTGTAAAGTAGATAGCGCTACGGTGCTATGCATAAAAACAATCATTATTTTTAAATAAATACATGGGTGCAGCTAGTACAACAATAAAACAGTGATTTTAATAATATTATCATCTTGATTACTTACTTGAATGCTTATGTTGATTGTTACGCTAAATATGGATATAAATTGAAATAGCTCGAGCCTATTCATAACTTCAGACAAATGACATATTGCTACGTTCGACACAACAGCGACTGTGATTTGAACGAACACATCGCGAATTACACATTTTTCCGATAACTCTACTCGTATAGGCACTGCCTGCAAATAATATCAACATATACATGTTGTTTATAATTTACACGAATATCGAAAGTAAAGTAAATAGGTTTATAACTTTTTTTTGTAGGTAGCTACAATATTTCTGACTGATAATCCAATTATCGACGAGAATACAAGCTCTGGATGCAGCTATGTACTCGTATATATTCACAATCAGCACAACATATCCAAATGACTTTTATTCCTTAGGTTTGAATCAAGATACAATTAATATAGGTACTCAGTTCGCTTGAGTTGAGTCTTACTTTTTTCCACAGTCCCAGAAAAGGCATATTTATTGAAACACTCGTGTCTAAATTGTAAGTTTTATGGGACTTCTACTGACTGTACTCAGTCCAGATCATCCAAAAGATTGAGAATCGTAGATCCTTCAGCGTATAGGTACATATGTATATACATTATACAGTGTGAAAAAAAAATGCTCATAAAATATAGTATGATATTATTCCGCTGCCGTGAGTTCAGGAATATCGGGGGTTACGTCGCCGTGACAGTAATTAGTAAGGTGTGCGGTCCCCGTCCTATAATAGGAACATTCCATATCCTCATGTGAGTGGAGCTCATACGAGGCGACTAAAGATAAGAAGCATTGACAGCTGGTATGGACCAACAGAATTCCCAAAGTGGGTTAATGTCAGGCAGGCGGAAAATCCCAGAACCTGATTTCTTAGACAGATACAGACGAAAATGCAATTGGGAATACGCGAAGATGGGAGAGTGATTATAGCTGTAGGATCTTGTCTGAGTATATATTTATAAATAATTATACTCGGTATTTGACAAAGATTATTTATTTAGGGCTGGTAAATCACGAGCAATACATTTAAAAAACCAACAGCCAAGAATCGTCCATGACAGCATTTGTTTTTTTTTTAAAGAAAAGAAACATCGCGCAGGCGCGAGCTCGTCGTCACAGCGCATGCGCGTAGACAATAGCTATCGTTGTAAATATTTTATGAACTTGCTTTTAAATTGCTTATCATAGATATGCAAACCTGGATTAATATGCCTTGTAGTCCGATCCGGACCAAAAGATTAATTTCCGTGCAATACCTACTCACTAAACCTCATTTATAATTTTGATTAGTTACCTTATATTAGAATTGACACACTCGAAAAGAAAGAAAGATTAGCTAGATTTCATTCTAATCTGTGATAACCATGTTAGGCTAGTCGAGTCTTTGAATAAATCACTTATCTCATTAATATAAAAAAATCACAACCTGTGAGCAAAGTGATAGGAGTGAATTGACATCGGTGTCATTTACACAAGCACGCTTTAGATATTAAGATAAGTTATATCTACGTTTATTGATTTCACCATACAAACCAACACCAAACAGACAGGAATACTCTCTTATCATCAACTTGAGCTTTTAGCTAAGTCAATATTGACTTTACATACAGTCATAATATGTAAATTGGTATTTTTGACATTCGCGGAATTTATGATGGAAACCTTCCAAGGTCAACACTCATGCATGATTAGACAATACGAACAGATTCGATTATCCCCAACATCCCTATAATTTATATCCTCATCTTTATACATTTATACATTAGAACTAGAAGAGCCAACCAGCTACTTCATTATTATTGCCGTTTATATAATTCTAGTTTGTAAATAACCCTAATTAGAAAAAATACTTGATCGAATTTGAATGTGAACAAAATACAATACAAACTACAAATATTTTAAAATCACATTTAATTTAATTAATTACTAATTAGCATATTATGTATTCGCGGAGTTAAATTATACATCGATGCGAAAATTACAAAACGATAAAAATATAAATGTACCTAATTGGTACTTACAATAAATTAATAATCTCCAGGAACTATTTTTTGCTTGCCTCAGGTCTGTCCTTTCACAACACAACTGAAGATTTTAATTTGATATTCTTTGTCACACAATTAAAATTATCACTATGCAGATTTGTCAGACTTTAGCCCTCCTTGAGGAAGTGGCGGTGGTGGCACGTTGGGTATGGCAGGGTCCTTTGATTCGAAGTTCAAAATATTCAGGTCATTTGGTTCTGGTGGTGGAGTTTGAGCTGTAGGCTCAGGATTTGCCTGCGCTGGCGTAGCTGTCGGAATGTCTGTCTTTAGTACCGGAGGAGGCTGCGCCAAAACATTAGGCAGAGGTCGGTACAATGGTAAAGGTGCGTAAGGGCTTAAACTGAAGGGGTCAAAGGGATCGTAGAACCGAAAACTTGGATATGTGTAGGTAAATGGACCGACTTGAGAAAATCCCTGATAAGCAGGGTCTATTCGTCCCAGAGGTAGTACTTGTGGAGGCAAACCGAACTCGTTTAAAGGTATGGGAGATTCAGTGTTTGGTGGCGGGGGAGGTGCGGTGGAGGCTTCACTTTGTGGCTTCTCTGAAGGTTCGGGCGGAGGCGACGGAGGCAGGTCCGAGGAAGCTGGAACGTCTTGCGGTACTTGGGCGGCGGGCTCCGTCGGTATGTGAGGTTGCGGATCTTTCGGATGTGCCGATTCTCTATGAATTCCCTGAAAATTGTATTAATTCTATTATAATTACTGTTATTGCTAAATAACTTATTGACGGGATAGTATGGGAGGTAGGGAGATATAACATGCATCACATTATTAATAACTATTTTAACCTCTGTTTGTCGTTTCGCGATAAACTTAAAAACCACTGCACGCATTTTCATACGGTTTGCAACAATAGATAGAAGGCGTAGGTATAATTTTTATGTTTCTACTTGAGCGAAGCCAAGACGGGCGGCTAGTAAATAAAGGATGTAAATGGACTGCCACTGGCTAAAAATATGTGAGTTTTACGGGTAAAGATATTTTATGGGCGATTTTTAGTTACGCATATTTCTACTACTCAAAACTATTCAGGTCAAAAAAAAAACACTTAGGTACTAAAAACCTCGCACAAGATAAATATCCGTGGGACATCACAAATATATTACATATATTACTTACATTTCCGAGAGGGTAGTCTCCATAAAATAAAGCAGGTTGAAAAGGGAAGTAGGACTCGTGCAGCACGGGTTGGTACACGGGGTATGCCTTGCTGGGCTCCAGGTTTTGGTTGGAGGTGATGAGAGCGTTGTAAACCTTCGGCACGCGGCCCGGGGCGGGCTCCGCGCTCACCGCCGCCACGAGGAGTAACAGCTGGAATGTAACCAAATAACAATAAGCGATTTGAGAAAGTACTGAAGCGACTATTTGGTATTGATATAAATTTTGATGCTCTTTTACAAAATATTGACTTAGAATATTTTCATTAAGTAATTTAACAAAAAATTTCGCAAGAAATTGACAAGGTGAATATTAGCTTTTATTTACGTACTGCGACCAAAGATTCGACAATATAATAACTTTCCATTTGTTTTAATAATCTACTTTCTATAAATTAGGCATTCTGTCTATTACGAAACTCTTATATGGTTAAAAAATCATTTACAAAAGTGATTATAATTTCGTCATATTCATTTAAAATAAAAATATTTATGAAATAATTATAATAATATGATATAATATAAAAATCATATTATCAGTGAAAACAATTATTTTTACATGATTTAATCATGTAAAGACTTTGTAACGCCAGTAGTATTCTATATTTAGTCTAGTATTTCTGAATAATTTATGATATATCTATTTTGAAGTAATTAAAATGTCTAAAATGCATGCAGTTTTCTGTTGATGTCTATAATTAAGAAACTCTGACGTGTTATTTTTAAGATACAGCTAATAAATGCCTATAATTTTCCATGCTGCAGAAAACCTGTTTATCGAATTGCATTACCTACCAACTTGTAACGAGAGCAATTAGGATTTACCTTGAACACTGCTTAGTGATTCATAAGATTATTAATACAACATGTGGTATGTAGGAACAAAACTATGTAACTACAAGTCCTAACATTGCAAATAAAAAAAATGTCACTGTGCTGTGTGAGAATTCATGCGATCGAATTCAACGTCCGTTATGGTTTTCTGGGTCACGATTTTAACAACTTAAAAATGTTAAATTATATATATTTTACCTACTTTTTGAAGGGTGATTTAAGGTTTGATTAATTATTACCGTTATTAACGCGTAGTTTATATATAACTAAGTATTTAGTATGTAGGAAGCTATTAATATTTTGGACTACTAGGACTTATGTTAATTACTACTTAGTACAAAGCACCTACGTTAATAGGTACTTGTACTTTGATGCAATGTGGGTGAAATTGGCATCCTTTCATTTTAAAGAATTGTCAATAAATACCTAACCTTTAAACTGCATTGTTAAGCTACAATTAGTGATGACGAATACTGAGAGTACACACTGTTTATTAGGTCTAATGATTACCTATGGCCTACTAATATTGACTGTCAAAACTTATTTTTAAACTGAGATTAACCTACTTATAAAATAAAGGGCTTTTTGTAAAGCGCGTAATCTTTTGCACTTACAACAGGGTACAATGTTCTAATTTATGCCTTACTCACGTACCTACCTTAACATTTGGATTTGTCATGCGGTCGGCGCTCTGTAGCATTTGATAGACAAATTTACTTGCAGAAGCGAGGATAATTTCGATTAACTACCTATACATTATGGTTCGTGTTGAAAAACCTGCTAATAATAAACTATGCTTATTCAAATGGAACAGTGTATAAGTACGTAAAATTTGATTCTATGTAATTAAATTAACTTTAATTTAAAGCCTTATTGTTCACACAAAAACGACTTTATGTATTATGGAGTTTAATATACCGTAGTAGAATAAAACGTGGATTTTCACTTATGGTTCTGCACACCTACCTATTGCCAATTTCGTATGGGATCGGGGATGGACGGGCTGGGTTCCAAAGAGCGGCTATTGTTATTGGTTTTAGGATTAAGCAGGTATTCTAAAACCAATCTGACATTAACCTACACATTTATGATAAATAATGTCAATGTCATCTCATTTCCTCTTAAACTTGGTGTTGATATTTCACTGAACTTTATCCGGACCTTTCACAATTTTAATGACGCGATCGCATAGGCTGTGTCATGTAGGTGTAGTAATATACATATAATAGGATAATCAAAAAGCAACGTTGAAAATAATATATTTATTTATCCCCTAACTGGAATATGCATAACGATTTATCTATAATTATGTAACAACTAAATTCAACGAAAATGAAAACTAAATTAAAAATATCTATTATTATTTATGTATTTTAATTTTTTAATAGATTTAATATCACCGAATTTCCACTGCAGCAATTTTATGACAAAATAGATTTAAAAAAACGTATTACATACAATGTAAGTTAAAAGAAAACTTAAACCTACATATTTCTCCGGCCACAAAGCCAACCTGTACACTGTACACTGTACAGGGTAAACAAGGTAACGAAGTAACATACAAACGCTGGTAGTGTAATTTATTATAATTAAAAATGACATAAATATGATTGAATATCATCCCACGAGAGCAAATTATAGTAATGTACCAAATCCTTGTGCTTTTCAATGGTACACCCACATACACTCAACTACTTGCCAAGTTTCAAATGCATACTGTAGTGGTGGTTTAGTGTTTAGGACGAGATCAAAAGGTCCCAAGTTCAAATCCTACTCGGGCCATATGAGTTTTGCAACCTATAGATAATTTTCATAATTATATCATACACTTGCTTCAGGTGAAAAAAAACATAGTGAAAAAATTACACCGATCGTGCTATATCAGACGCCCAGTACAATAAGTTGAATCCAAAAAAGAACTACTTATATTTATTTTTAGAAACAATCTCTTGATGTAATAGACCGCTACTAACTAGAACATTCCGATATTATTTATGTGTCTACTCTCGTATGAAAGAAATAAAGTGAGACGTGAGGTGTGGCGATTTTAAGGTACTTAATATAAAATGCTTATTAGTAACGACCTAAAATTAGAAGCATGTCAGGCATGCAGGTATAATGTTGGTATTAAATTAATATTAAAGTAACTTTGAATTTATATAAAGTAGAAGAACTATAAAGTTATTTGTAATAAAATAAATATTTTTATTCATAAAGATATAACGCCTACTAAGAAATAGCTGCTATTTAATTGCTGCTTTGATTTTGATGATATTATTTTTCGTTTACTCAAAACTATTTCAATATTAAGTTTTTGGGACATTTTCTATGTTTGAAATTTCGATGAAGTTCGCGCCAAAGATATTGGTAAGGATATGTGAATGTCAAGATGTTCAAATTAGTCGGACGTGAATATTGTTTGATAGGCTTATTACATTACGTTGATTAACAAATCTGAATTGCCTATGATATGTAACTTGTGTAATCCTGAGTTCAGTTTAACAAACTAATCACAAATATCCATCCATCCTAATTGTTGTTTCGATTCATTTGCATATGACTAAAGTTCCAGATAATGGAATCTATATCTCCAGGTTTCACTTGCGGCTGTGATGATCCGAAACTCAACGTTTGCCTAAAAACCTGTCTGCATTTTTTTTATTGTGGATGTTACGGCCGTCGGCCTCCTTGGGAATGCTGTATTTGCTTATCATCTGTCAAGACTCTTTTCTCAGTCATTTTTGTTTCGCGAGGAGTGTTCTTATTTTAGGGCGTTAAGAGTGTAACAATATCATATTTTCAGAAAATAAAAATATATTTTTTGCTATAAATTTAAGAAAATATGAAAAATATAAAAAGAGGTTCATGTCAACAGGCAGGCTTAATCGTGGGAATGAACAGTTACCAATTGAAATAATCAAAAGACATAAATCATAATCTAACAAACTTTGACAGTAAATTGTTAACGTGAAGGATAACTGCCTTTGGAAAACGCATATACGTGCACTGAGTACGTATATGTACGTAATGTGTACTACATTATAGACTGAGTTAGAAATACAGTAGACCAAAAACTTACTTTTTGCAGGTTGATAACTAAAAACACATCGACGACGCGGTACTTGTCTTGTTACAAGGCATAGTTAGTTTATTAGCCGTCCGTCTATCTGTATTTAATCAAATCTTTCAAGTGCGAAATTTCATATCGCTTCAGTTTCAATGACAATACATTATTATGATAAGTGTACTGTCACTCGATAAGCTAGTAAAGACTTGGCTTGACAGCGCACCACCACACGTACACACTCTGAGACGGCTTGTCGGCGACTGCCCCCCGCCGCTCGCTTTACGTGACGTATGCGCACAAGACAAATAGATACGTATACACTACATCCCCTCCTTAACTAAAATATATTTTAGTTTAAATAAAACTACAGTTATCGATGAGACGATTCTACATTTCACCAATCAAAATTCAGGTAAATAATCAACAACATCTATGATAAATAATAACACCTCTTGTTTACTACTCGGTAGCATCAATCGAATCGTTTCCTTCTCCAGAGTCCCGACTATTGTCTTCACCTTTGTCACTGTCTATCACTTTCCACTGTCCTTGGATCTTTTTTAAATGTACCACATTCCTTCTGTAACTTTGCCCTGTTTTGTCATTTCGAACTTGAATATCGCCCCCAACTGCTTTTTCTACTGTATGGCTAGTTGTGTCGAAGTTAAGGCTAAGCTTGTTATCTTTGATCATGTTTTTTATATAAACTTTATCACCAGGTTCCAAATCACATTCTGTTGCCTTTCTCTTTCTGTCTCCATATTCCTTTCCTTTTTCCTTCATTATTTTATCTCTGTCTTTCATTTCGCTTTCTGTTTCATAAGGTTCTAACCCCATATCACCTGCCATTGGAATCTTATCTCTGAATTTCCGCTTAAAAAATAACTCCGAGGGCGTCTTTCCCGTAACCGAGTGTGGTGTACTGTTGTACATCACTAAGTAATCGTATAAGCTCTCCCTCCAGTTCGTTTTTTCGGCTTGACTTATTTTTAGTCGCTTAAGAATATCGCGGTTCTGGCGTTCTACCTCGCCATTCTGTTGTGGCCAGTAGGGAATAGTATTGAAGAGGGTAATGTTCTGTTCCTTACAGAATGATTTGAATTCCTCACTACAAAATTGCCTACCGTTATCAGCAGTTATAGTGAGAGTATTTCCTAATCGGCTGAATATTTCTTTGAGTATTCCGATTATTTCAGTACTAGTGATTTTCCGACATATTTTTATTTCTTTGTACCTACTGAAATAATCCACTACAACTAGCAAATAATCGCCGCTTGGAAGAGGTCCCATTAGGTCAATAGCAACATCCATCCATGCATCCTCCGGTATCTCTCTTCTCTTCATAGGGTTTGGTGGGTTTGGAGCGGAAACTAAAGTACACCCTCGACAAGCTTTAACGAAATTTTCGGCATCCTTGTCGCACGCTGGCCACCATACTTTGGTTCTCATTCGGGCTTTCATTGCCACTATGCCAGGATGGCCTTCGTGTGCAGCGTTCATTACCCTTTCACGCAATTCTTTGGGAATAACGATCCTCGTGCCTCTCAGTAGAAGTCCTTCATAAAAACAGAGTTCACTTTGGAATACTTTAAACGATTTTGCTTCATCGCCCCACTTGTTATTGTAAATAGCTTCTTTTACACTCTTTATCTCATTATCCTCTCTAGAATAATGTAAAAGTTCCCTCATTGATACCGCAACGGGTCGAGTGTATTCAACAATTTGGTGAATGTGATCTTCTTTTGTTGTCGGTAAAATTGTGGGTAATTTAAGAAGCCTAGATAATGGGTCCGCGATGTTTGTCTTTCCGGGTTTATATACTACTTTGTATCTATATGACTGGAGCCGAAGAATCCATCTTTCAATTCTCGCGCACGGCTTGGACTTTGGGCCAAAAATTACTTCTAGAGGTTTATGGTCTGTTATCAGTTCGAAATCCTTACCATATAAGAAAATATGAAAGTGTTCCACTGCCCAAACCAAGGCAAGCGCTTCCTTCTCGGTTTGGCAGTACCTGCGTTCACAGTCCGTTAACGTCTTGTGCCCATACGCGATAATTCTCGGCCCCCTATCATTTACCTGTATCAATACTGCTCCGAGGCCGACTGGGCTGGCATCAGCAATGACAATTGTTTTATCATTTACGTTGTAGTATCCTAAGTTAGGAATATTGGACAGGGTTGATTTCAAATATTCGAATGCTTCCTCTTGTTTCGAGCCCCAATCTTTTTGAATATCTGACGTCTTTGCGTTTTTATTACGAAGTAGTACTTTAAATGGTTCAGTAACTGTCGCGAGGTTAGGTATCCATTTTCCTACGTAGTTTATTAAACCCAGAAAGCTTTGCAGTTCACTTACATTTACTGGTGGCCTGAACTCTTGAACTGTGGTGACGTATTTTTGCAGTGGTCGAACACCCGCATCTGAAAGTTCATGTCCTAAAAAACTCACCTTCTTTACTCTGTGTAAACACTTTTCTTTTTTCAAAACCACATTATTTTCTTTTAACACTTCCATCACCTTTTTTAAACGTTTATCGTGTTCCTCCAAATCTCTTCCAAATATTAAAATGTCATCAATGAAGTTAAATACTCCATCACAACCAAGTAGCATTCGTTCTAAAACTTTTTGAAAAATTTCTGGAGCACATGAGATCCCAAACATCAACCGCTTATATCGAAAGAGGCCTTTACTGGTGATGAATGTGGTTATGTGTCGAGAATCTGGGTGCAATTCAACTTGATGGAAGGCGTCTTTAATGTCTAATTTCGTAAAATATTTGGCATCCCTCATTTTAGGCAGCAACTGGTCCATGGTCGGTAATGGGTGGTTTTCTCTGAGAATAGCAGTGTTAGCCCTTCGCATGTCAACACATAGACGGATGTCCCCATTGTCTTTGAGAATGGGAACAATAGGTGAGACCCATTTTGAAGATCCAGGTACTTCCTCTATAATATCCTTGTCTATAAGTTCCTGCAATTTGGTTTCTACTTTTGCTTCTAAGGGTATGGGTATCCTCCTGTAGGGTTGTGAAACAGCTGGTACTGAGTCATCTATGTGTACTGAAACCAGTACATCTTTAAATTTTGGGAATGTTGTTCTTTCCTCTTCATTCACCTGATTAACTCCTAAATTTAATCCAATTTTTAATATGCCTAATGACATTGCTGTTTGTTTTCCTAAAAGATTTCTCGTTCCATTTGCTATAACAAAGAATGTTGCATTTTCTTGTTTGTCCTCTACTTGTAGTGTTGCGTTGAAACATCCCTTAACTTCTAAAGGTTTATTACTTCCGTATGCTACAAATCTAATATCTGGTTTAGCGATCTGATTAGATACTGCCACTTTCCGTCTCTTCATCACTTCCCACGTTTCTCCAGTTATCAAGTTATGTTTGCAACCCGAGTCTATGATCATCTTCGTTTTGATTCCACCAATTACACAGTCAATTTGTAGGTCTTCGTCTATGTGAAAAACATAATTATATCCATTTTGATCATCATTACTGTCATCTTCTATTTGATTAACTTCAGTATTAGATTTTGTTTGTAGTCTAGGTTTTTTCGGGTTCGGCTTATTGGAAGTATTTTCTGTATTGTTCCTTTTAAGGTTGCTTTTAGTTTTACACCATTGTCTAAAATGTCCTCGAAGTCCACATTTTAAGCAATCTTTATCCCTTGCAGGACATTTATCGGAGTTTGAAGAGTGCCTATAGTTTCCACATCTCCCGCACCTACTGCCTCTATAATTTTTCCAAGGTTTTTCTTTTGTATCTACTTTATTAATTGTCTGTTCAGGGGTTTTCCCTTTCTCAAATTCTTCCATTTGTTTATTTACAGTTTCGAGGGCATTAGCTTCATTTATAGCACGATCCAAAGTCATCTCATCTCCTATTTTAAGAATTTTTCTTCTTAGTTCATTCGAGAAGCATTTCTCGATAACTTGGTCCACAATGTGCTCCTCTTTATTTTTAAATTCGCATTTATCAGCTTGTTGTCTGAGCCGCAGTACGAATTTCTCGAATTTTTCAGTGGGCTCCTGTTGAATAAGTCTGAATACGTGACGCTCATATAGTGTACACTGCTTCGGTGCAAAGTACGCGTCTAGTTTGCTTATTGCAATTTTGAATACGTCAGTACCCTCCGATGGTTCAACATCAGCCCCCGGGAGGTTGTAGAATATTTCCTGTAGGTCGAGCCCACCAAAATGTAGCAAGGCTGCCTTTTTTTTTTCGTTCTGGACGGTTCCAGATGCTTGCAAGTATATATTGAGAGCTCGTTTCCATCGTTCCCATCTAACGCTTACTGAGCTTGAATCACCCTCACAGTCGAAGTTTTCATCTTCATATTTAAGGCTATACCGTCGTGACTCATTTTGGGCAAACCTGAAATAAGGTTAATCAATTTAATGATCAGACTATTAGTCTGCTATTAACGACTTTTGCCGTTACTTCACATTTTGTGAGCAAATATACATTTAAGTATTTTTCTTTTATATACAGACTTTTTCTGCTTGGTGCCAGTTCCAGACTCGCAAGTCATATACCACAATACTAACATGAATACAAATATGCAGTCAATTTAATGATTATACCTAATTTGTTTCACCAATTAAATGTACAGAATTATCTGCTTGGCAACCATTTCTCTAACGATGCACATAAGTTCATAACTTCAATTTAATGAGTTCTATATGAATTGTGCTTAACATTTTTTTGTAATTGAGTTAACTGAAAGCAACTGTCAATTTAATGACCCACGTATCCACCGTTTTTTTTTTTTTTTTTTTTTACCACGTAAAACTACACTTACATTGTAGATTAGATAGATACCTAAATAGTATAGTCACCATATTCTCAAATTGAAATTTCAAATATTCTACCCGCTAGATTAAACTTACATCAGTTTCGCAGTTTATAAGTAAATTTAATATTATCATCATCATCATCATTTAATTTTATTCATCTTGCATGCTTAAATTTTTCTATTGATTGTCGTTATTTAACTAAACATGTACATTTTGTACGACATTTCATATTAATTTATTGTATAGAATACGGCTAACAGTAGCCGTCCACTTCTTTGTTTACTTTACTATTGACCTATGTATAATTATTAATATAGGGTAGGTGGAAGGTTATTCGCTCGAGCACCTGGTTCAAGCGCCCGACTTATGATTCATAGGTTTTGTTTTGTTATCTCGTTTCATTGAAATATTGCCATTATTTGTTTGGACAACAAAACGCCTATATAATGTTTATATTGAGAAAATAAACCTTCACAGGTACTTTTCCATGTCAATCATTACTACAGTTATATATAAAAGCAATAAACTACTAGACTGCTACATCTTTAATTGGCACTTAGCGTGCAAGATGAATGTTGAGTTTCTTCCCCTATCGTTTAATTTTTTTTTTTTCACGTATAATGTAATCAAGACATACCTTTATCCTCGTCGCCACTTGTACTGTCACTCGATAAGCTAGTAAAGACTTGGCTTGACAGCGCACCACCACACGTACACACTCTGAGACGGCTTGTCGGCGACTGCCCCCCGCCGCTCGCTTTACGTGACGTATGCGCACAAGACAAATAGATACGTATACACTACAATAAGCATGACCCGATGGTGCACCCAGGGTCGGCTTCCAAAGAAAGAACTTCTCAAAACAAGGCCATTTTTTCACGGGTTGAATGCAACAAGATCTCTGACAAGAATAGAAAGCTTGTGACAAAAATGACATTATTCTAAAAACTCTAAGGTATTTTTTTTGTTGTTGATGATTTGTGTTGTACCTCGACTACAGTACTTGAGTGTTCTCGATAGGGGATTCTAAAAATAGGAGGTACTAACGTTAGCAAATAACATGGGCCTCCACATTCAAGAGCCAAAGAATGTAATCTTAGGCCCTGGAAATGTTAAAAATTAAACAAATACCTACTCAGAATTGTTTTTTTTTCTTGCTATTTTTCTTATTAATTTTGTCTAAATATCAGCTTTATTGTGAAATTTGTGTTGGTTAAATGTACAATAGACACAATAGATGACGTTAGCAGTACATTTTCGTGTGTCTTCACGTCATAGTCCGCTTGCCGCTCTTATCCAAGTTGTTTAGTTAGAGGCTGAGGTACAAACGTAAAATTGTGATGTGAATTGTCATTAATCTGAATGATTTTTATAATCATTGAATACAGGTAATTGACAATTTCAAAGCCCATCGCAACGAAGTCATGGTCATGGTGCATTGCCAGAGGTGTTGTGAACAATATAAATGGGCAGTGCCGTGGGTCCGGCTCCAATGCGGAAGCCCGCAATGCCACGTCTGTAAGCCACGCTGCCACGCCCAAGGTCTAAGAAATGGAACGTGTTGAAAAACTAAGGTCACAATTAGCCAGTTGAATAATTGAACTCGTAATACAATAAGTCTCGTTTTCGCACGTTGTTTTATGCTAATTTGTTTGGAGGTTCAAATGATAAATGCGGCGAAGTTTGTGTCTATGCCAGCATGGTTGGCGTTCGTTGAATAAGCATAGTTTTAACATTTTCGATCCGAAGAGACTTTCCACCTAATTTTCTGAAAAGTGAAACAATTTTTTGTTGATATGTATGTACTCACGTTTTTGCAAATTATTAATATTTGTCTTTGTCCATGTATGGTATGTTTTTCTTAAAAATAACACGAACTTTAGTTACCCCCATCAATTTTGTTGTGGTAGAATTCATATATCATAAAAATAAAAAGGTAGAATCACAACTAAATCCATCTCTTTGGATTATTTATGATTACATTAAACCGTTTTAGCAATGGAAATGAAGGAAAAATAAATGTAGCGCATCATTGTGCATTCACGATTGTCGGCAAAGGTCAGTGACCGTAGTGCATTGCATCGAAAACCTTGCAGTTTCCCAATGCAACGTAGGTGAGCTTATTGTGAGTCAGTAGATAAGGGCTCCGAGTATGCCCTGGCCCGTGTACGTGAGACTACTCTCTGATGATATTTGATACAGACAAAGAACATAGACAAATCAGTAAAATTATTGTACCTTTTTAGTGACTTTTTTAAAATAGATCTTAGAACTAGGTGTAAAAATACAACCCAGTTATTCAGACTGCGTGGGTCATGACAAATATTTAGAACAGATTTGATATTGAGCCAATAATTAAATTTGAAATAATCTCCATTAATAATAAACATTATTACATTTCACGCATATGCCAGCCGCGGAAGTTACATTTGTTTTTTATTTTTTTTATTTTTTAAGGTTTACCAACATGTGTTTACATCCAATGTTAATTCAAAAATTGGCAGGCATATGCTTGTAATTCTATCTACTCAACGGATTGAGATATAATGCTAATATTTTATTGCAACAAATGTGGCAAATTCAAATTAGACCTTCACAGGCACTTTTTCTCGTCAATTTTTATATTTTAGTTAGCGAAAAAAAAACAAAGTAGGCGAATAAAAACACACGCAGTTTAGTTTAAAATATATAAAATTTTGTGTTTATATTGTTAATTCTATTTTGTGAGTAAAGATTAACTGATAATAACTGGTTCGTTTATCAAAATACTATAAATTTTAATCGTATGCATACGTCATCATTTTTGTTTCGTATTAATAACGTTTCAGAATGCTACAAGTTCTTCGAAAAACACTTTAGCTACATTATTATGCCACGCGTGCGGCGTGAATAGACAGTTTGCGTAAATTACACATTGTCTAAAGTAAATTCAAGAAATAAACAAGCAAGCTGTGAAACTATTGTCTTCGTTCAATACCCAGTGAAAGTATTTTGTGGATTTTGTTAAGAATATTGTAGACTTATCTATTAATTAAATTAGAGGAGGTAAAACAAATTATTTAATAAGATAATTCTTAGCCTTAATCACAGGCTTTTCTTGCAATTTGTTGAAGTTTATTTATTTCTTATTGAACTAAAACCAACGTATACTTATCTACCAAAACCATATGGGTTTTGCTAGATAAGTATAGCAAAGTATGGAGTAAATTATATTTAACTGAATTATCAATCATTCGTTATGAGAGAACAAAAGGAGGTTTTTTATTTTTATAAATTTGCAAATGCCCATCCATATTATGGAGAGAGTCTTAGAATCACTCCACAATATGGATGGGCATTTGCAAATTTATGCACATATTCACATCAAGATCCATTTTTTAGACTTCATTTAAATTTAGACTTTTGACAAGGAAATATTTCACCAGGAATTGAAATAAAACATCAGAACTTTATCGAAAGAAAGAAAAATGATGGAGATGTCCAACTATTTGTTGTCAAAGCATTATTGAAAAATACACTTACCCTGTTATTCTTAAAAATATAAAGCATATTTTAAGCTAAAATAAGTTTTGTCTCGCTCTACCAATGCCAAATTTTCTAAAGTGCGATAGTAACAAAACATACTTTAGCTAAAAGTATGCTTTATCTTTTTTATGAATAACAGGGTTAGAAAATAAAAGTCATGATTTATAACAAATCTTCATATATCATGAAACTCATAGAATAACGCATCTATGATTTTTAAATGCCAAATTTTAAATTGAAGTTTTATTGCATAGTAATTTCACCCAATATTTATTCATGATCAAAGCCTCTAAAACGAAGTTATAAATGTGAAGCTGGGGCGGATCTCACTGACACGAGCGTTACAAATGTATTGACACAATTTGCCGGTAAATGTCAGAGAGTTGTGGGAACCAAGTCAGGCGGTCTCGACGCGCCTTCCAACAACGTGTATTGTTTGTCATGTTGATGATCGGTGGAAACATGGTGCAGATCGATTAGCAGGCGCACGCACTTGTCACGTGCCAAAGAAAGTACTTTGTGGTACTTTTTAAGTTTTTAACATGGGATTTAAATTATCTAATGGGATTAATTCATATGTTCTCTATATTTTTTTTCTCATAATGTCCTCTGTCATTAAAATCACGTCTTAAATTAAGTAGGTACTTAAATATAAAATTAAAATCATGGATTAATTAAAAAGAGGATATCCTGCAGCTAGATTTGACCCCAACATTTTACATGTAAAAATAACCGTTGATTAGTTAATGAGACGAGGTTCTGTACCTTTTTCAATACCTTTAAAACTACGAACAAAAACTACAATGGGCGACGTGATTGAAGTCACCTTCGAAAGTTTAATCATGTAAAAGTGTATACGAAAGATGGTATTTTTCTTGTAGTTAAGATAATGAGTACGATTATCTTATAGCGTTCATGTTCTTCACTACATTGAAATTTCGCAAGTTTATTAACTAGACCATCTAGTTGTGCAATTTCAAATGTTCGGAGAATCTTTGCCCGAACGGAGACACCGACTAATAAAGACATGAACCGGCAATTTTGTCCGTTAAGAGTAAATCACATTGGATTATATTTTTTACTTAAGTTATGTATAAATTAATATATAATTAAAATTGCATGTGTGACTTTCTCATTGACGAATAATAAGTATTACTTACATAATATGCGAATAGAATATTCTGGGTTATATTTTTTATAAATGTTATGAGTTGGTATGCAAAACGACCACGTGATAAATGGAAATTAAACAAAATAATGGCATAAAATTAAAATACCTTTTCACGATTTATTGACAAATCTAAAATGTATGTTAAGTTATTCAAATCTTTATTCTATTTTAGATAGACTACGTGAACACTTGTGCAGATACTGTCATATTATGTCAACAAGTACTCGATTTATCGATTTAGGCAAGAAATAACTTTGTTGAAGATTGAATGCAAAGTTGTTAAATAGAAGGATATTGCAATCCTTGCATTGTCAATGTCAGCATCTATGGAATATCGAGAGATAAGTTATGAAAGATGCGTTAAGCGTGTTGTGCAAGGATGGAGTGGTGTTTGTTAATGAAAGTTTTGGTTAATGAGTAAGTCTGTGGACTCACTTTGAGAGGCGTCGTCGTCATGTTGCTCGCAGGCCGACGGGTAGTGGAGGAGTGGCGCACGCGGCTGTAGGCTGTGCGCAGCGGCGCGGGCGCATGCAGCCTGCCCCTCGCCCTCTAGCTAGCCTAGAAGGGACACTCAATGTAGGCACACTAGGTTTAGCCATGCAATATAGATGTCATGCATAAATTAATTCATATTTACTTATTCGTATTTCGTTACGTTAATCTTCCTACGGGTAGTATTTTTCGTATTACTAATTTAGGTTGGTACACAAACTTTTTGCTTAAAATATTTTCGTACATTCACATTCTTATTATTCTTAATTTAGTATAGCCTATTTTCGATTACCCTAACATTTTACCGCCGTTCATTTACTTCCCAAATTAGTCAGTAGTACAAAATAATTATCCAATAATCATAATGGTTTAATTATATTTCTCACTGAACAATTAAGTACAAAAGTATAACGCCTAATCTTTATTATGCAATAATCTTTATTTACCTACCATCATGCAGTATGTATAGGCTCTTCCCAATCTAACCTAACTTTTTGGACACATATCCAAACCTAACCACAAGATAGACTTTGGTTGGCAAAGTTTGAAGCTCCGCTCGCATCGCTCTCTCCGCTTGGTGTGTTCACAATATTAACCTAACCGACATAGTTAGGTTTGTATTCTATATGTTTTTTTTAATTGAGCGGACTACCGAAAGAAACTTCAAATTCAAATTATTTCTTTCTTTTAATATTATAAGTTCATGGAATATGTCAGGAACCATCCAGTATCTCTACATCCGCGTCAGCGTCCTTGCTGGCGAATGCAACGACGACAGTGCTTTGTCCTACTAACTGATAGCGATAAGCTTCTGGGGTATACCTCGTTATAATTGTTTACCTTATAAGACAAGACGACTTTTAGGCACTAATGTTTCCACTTTAAGGCATTTATTTTATATTAAATTTCAAACTATAAATGTCTTTTGAAAATATGATGACATTTTTTGTATTGACTTTTTAATATTAACTTCTTTTCATTTGGAATAAATTATGTAAACATAGTAAAAATGAATATTTTATGTTTAATTTCTGAAATTGCCTGTGGCCTGTTCCAATTCATTGTCCTGTGGGATTGTGTTACACAATAGTGTAATTAAATAAAAAAAATATTGTTATTATATAGATATATAATGATGATTAAATCGAAAAAGATAGTTGTTATCGTTTAATCTACGAAAGCTTACTAATATACCTACACTATACCCATTGATTCAACGTGGTACCTATCCGAAGTTTTATATTGTATAAGCCATCTATAGATGTAACCAAATATTATTAAGGTTGCTAACGGCATCGGAATTGTTGTCGGCTCCACACTATCGCTACATTCAGAGCGATGCCGACGCGAATGAATAAACATTGCGTAGTTTGTACGATAGCTTTTATTTATCGCAATAAAAAACCAGCAATAATGCCGAATCCGCCAAAGTTTGGCGAACTGTTTGCCGTTTTCTTTCTGTTTTCAATTTTCTTTTGAGAGTCTGCTGCATAGCTTTTGTTAATACCAGAATGTTCTTGTAGATGGCGCTGCGCTGTTGCGATTTTTAATATTAAATATTTTTATTCGATCATTCTGACTGTCTACACACTTAATTGTGTGCCAATTTTCTAGGAAATCTCCAATAAAGATTCTAGTTTCTTGAAAGGACCAAATATTCATTCCAACAATCCTCTTTCTATAAAGGGGAAAAAAGGCAAGAAATTTAGAAAATGACAATAGTGCCATTTACAACATCACTTTTTAAAACAATAGTGTTGAAAAAGTGTTAGTAAGTATGTTTATTAGGTAATCTTATTGATTTGGCATAAAAGTACCCATCTGTTATTCCATATTATATTCAACCCGTATACCAAATTTCATAACAATCCGTCCAGTAGATTTTGCATAAACATTATTAAACATACATACATCCTCACAAACTTTGCCATCTATAACTTTAATAGGAACTAGTATTCAAAATATTCTTTATCAATTCAATCTAGACGACGAACAACAAACACCAAAGCCAGCAGAGAGCAGAACTAAACTACTCGTAGTTAGCGAAGTTATTTTATTTCGTTGTGGTTTATTTTAAGAAAAATTTGTCATGAATGGTCACGAACCTATTGTTCTAAATATAGAATTTCAAACAATTATATATTTCGAGAAGTTAGTTTCGTGTCATGGTCGGTCATTTTAATTTAGCTTGTTACTTGATCGCGTGAACATATTATAACGGCGTTATTACAAGTCTTATTGGAATAAAAATCCATCTAGCCATTTTATTAAGTTTACTATTATCAATTAGTATAAGAACTAGATTCATGGTAGTGGAGTTTTTTTTTCTATTTTACTCTGTTTCCTGCTATTTATGTTACTTTCTATTTGACTTTCTGTCTTGAAGAGAACTATTATAAGAAACTACCTTTTGCTAGCAGCTTCGCCCGCGTTAATTTCCCACGGCAACAGTTATTTTTGCGGGGTGTAAAATACCTTATGTCGTTCTCCATTTCAAGAAGATTGGTTGAGTAGATAGAACTAGAAGAGGTAACAAACAAACAAACTTTCGCATTTATAATATTAGTTAGGATAGTTGTATGATCGAAGACGAGCGAAAGGAAAACAAAAAGGTGCAATAAAAGCTTACTGCTACTGCTTTTATATATCTACCCTTAACAGCTATTTAAAAAAAGTGTATCAATATGTATTTTCAATGTTTAAAATAATATTTCGGTAAAATTATATTCTAAGTATAACTGTTCAAATAATAAGTCGGTATTGTATCTTAAGTACAGTAGTAGTAGACGCCTAGTCTATATAGGATTTAAATAAATGTCGTATCGTATGTAACCTTACCTTGTGAAGGTGAGTAAAATCAATTTACATTGATACATTGCTATTAGCATATTCACTTAGCATGTAGGTATTGAATACTTATTTTAAAGCTCGTGTATTGGTCAAATCGTTCTATTTATTATTTACGCATCTCCCATTTTTCTACGACTTCGTCCACTCCTTCTACCAGTTCATTTCGAAGCGGAAGCCATCGTATTTCTCATTCAATAAATAAATATAAAGTTTGGTCTTAGGTTCTTAATCAAATCAATAATAAAATGAAACAGTAACTACAAACTATGAGCATAACATTTTTTTATTCATTAATTAATTATTTACAAATATATACAGGCTTATCTATACACTTTCCATCAAATTCACGTCAAATATACTCGAATGGTATGTGACACGCTCTTCTTATAACAAGAAGTGGCAGCTGGGGTAGGCAGACCACGAAAAAAATGGCGAAAGGACTGAACAGGATACACGTTCCGAGCCACGCCATGAGCAACCAAGACGGGATTAAAGCCATTTGATCCAACATTGTCCAAATTATTCACAATATATGATTAAATTCATGTTTGTGAACGATCGAAACTTATAATAAAGTAGAACTGTTCTGCTAACGGTACACGTGCTACTAGGAACGCCACCTGAAACAAAGAAAAAAATTTAATAAATATACCCTGGGCTCCGATGATCTACAGATGGGAGAGAATAGGGAAAAACGCTGATGACAGAAACTTTAGTTAACTATAATTAATGGTCTATCAATCGAATTTCGAAAGAAAACTTCAAACTAAACATTCAAAACATAAAAGTGTTAGTAACCGTTAACTACGTATTTACATACGTATTGTTTTTTATTTTTACTTTTAGCAGATATTACTATTATTAAGTAATAAATGTGCTAAATGTCGTAAATATACCGCATGTATATCGTCGTATATATCTGACACCAGTGGTAGCAATAACACACTTGAAAAATGTGTCTTATTTACAAATGTACCTATACGTGTCGGGTAATAACGTTAGAATTTTTAATTATCAATTAATGTTTATTAATCATTTTATCCAATTAATGACTACAGTGTTGTAAAATCAGGTATTTTAGATACTGTAAAATTACTGATAGATAACTTTGCGGTTATTACAAGGTGATACTAACAGGTAGAAATTAAGAAAATAATATTATTGTTTTGTTCTATTCTAGTAACTACTAAATTATGAAACAAGTTCAAAAACAAATTATGCAAGGAATATGTTACTTGGTTAGGCCTTATTACAATACATTTACAATACTTTACGCAAATCTTTACTATGTGTTTTTTATGTAGATATAAGAAAATATGACAAAGTAAAGATTTTTAGTTTAAAATTGTTTTTTTATACAATCATTGTAATAAAAGTGCATAAAAATGTCTGTGGCAGACAATAATAATACTTAAGAAATCTAGACAGGTAAATGAAAATAAAATTACTTTGTTTCATACATACTGTCTAATAATATAATGACGATTACATAGCAATGGCATACAACGCAATATAAAATATAGATAATCTTAAATTGAACAGGAATTACTCAAATATTGTACGTAGTAGATAACAATGTAATAAACTTCATCGTATTTAATATATCAGATCATAAATTACCTGATTAAAAATTAATTCTAGATTAGCCGATGTCCAGAGCCACGCCCCCGTCGGCTTTTTGTAATGAATATTAATTCCTACTGTTCTCTACTTATAATGCGAATACGAAATCATGTGTAGCAGTTTTCATAGACCATCACTTACTTCCGGTGAAGGAAAAACATCGTGAGAAAACCTGCACACAGGTTGATAGTTTAAGTTCACTAGTGTGCGAGTATTTGCTACTAGACAAGGTATGTAGTCGTAAAAGTCATGTCTACCTACTTAATTGCTACCAGTGTTACAAAGAAGCTGCTACCAATTCTTTCATGTTTATTATGAATTACACCATGCGTGAACTGAACACTACAGGTTTCATGATATACAGACATAACATAACATTAATATGTTTGATATCATTTATAATATTTCGATTCCAAGTGAATACAAAGGTTGCACTATTTTGTTATATGTATGTTATGAAAATTAATTATATATTTTTTTCTAATAATAGACTTCATTATCTCTTTACTAAGGATAGTTGGAAATGATAGATAAATTTAATAAAGAAAGAAAACATTACAATTTTGAACATACTTCTTTGACTTCACTTGGCCAACCTACTAATTTGCATTGCTACCATTATCAATACCAATAGTGATTTTGAGGAATTAACTCATTATTCTCATTCAAACATAACATGTCATTATGACAAACATAAGGAAGCTACTCGGAAGTAAGTTTATGACATGTAGTTGAATGGTATTTTTACATTTATTTCGTAAAAGACCTTAGCACATGACCTCCATGTCTCATGCGCAATATAGGTTGTTTACCTTCAAAGTTATGGCAAGGTGTGAATGAAGAAATCTTTACTAATATTTATGGACATCCGATTTGAGGAAACCGCTGACGTCAATCCCAAATGTGCTATAAAAGATATTTTATTATGGCCGCAGAATTTCTCTTCGGTAATCGTGGCTAAGACTCGCAAAAAGATGATTGACTTAATGTAGAATATTGTACTTAATTGTTTTTCATACTTAGTCCTTGAAATTGCTGCAAAATAATTATAAATTCAGCTGATAGAGAGCACTAAAAATTTTTGCAGAGGATGTTGGTTATATGAAATCATACTGAATTAGTAAAATATAATACTGATTACGTGCAAATAACGTCACAAATGTCGAATGAAATATTACAAATTCTGAAAAACAGAAAGCCTTTGAGTTCTTTATCAATCAACTTACAAAATGTGTTTATCAATTTTGGATTGAGTTGGTTTTTTATCATAATTTTTCATCGGAGCTACATTGTTTACGGTTTTTTATTGAATGTTCGCCATTTAGTTTTTATCACAATCATCACCGACAATTCATTTAGATGATTGACAAAATACTGGCATAGATATTTTTTCTTATTATTCTGCAATATTACCTAACTAAAAGAGTGTTGATAATATCGTGTTTCATTGTCTCATCGGTTACAAGTTTCTCAATATACCTTTTTGTTATAAAACATTTGTGACATAATGAAAGATTTAGATGTAGTTTCGTAGTTTTAGTTTATTCTAAAGTACCTATGAGTTAATTAGCTCCATTTCCTTGGAAATTCCAGGATTTATGATCTATTCCTGTTTGTTTTATCCGAACACAAAATTTCATTAAAATCCTTACGAACAACTGCGTTAACAAATATCCTCTCTCACATCGATACTTTTACAATTATAAGGATTACCTAGCTAAATATGTACGCAATAGGTAGTTTGATAAGTGTACAAATACTATCATCCGTAGATCTATTTAGAATAACTAATCCGTCTGGATTACAGAACCAACATTCGGTAATTGAAAACAAATAATACTGTGATGTTGTGCCGAAATACTCATATACATTTGCCAATTTTTTGTCTCGTCTGTCTACCGGTTCTCTAGTGATCCCTTGAAGTTATAATATATTCTTGTGGCTACATAAATTTTATTACCTGCACTTATTTATAATTTAGTCTCGCTTAGTTATAAATAAAAAGTGTTTATTTGAAACTTTTTAAAACTTTTCTTTTATTTACCTTATAGTATAGTAAGTACACAAAGGCGCCTACGTAAAGAAGAACGATAAATTATATTACATCAATCACATTATTATGAAATACGAGACGTGGAACAAAATTTACCTCAAATTGCTTTTACCTTGAGTTCCCATATAGCGTTACGGCAACTCTATCACTCTAAGACAACAAAATCTTTGCTTATCTTGTTAAGTTTGTTAATATTTGTACTCAACTTGATTATTGATTAAATACGAACCAATAGAGTTGTTTCCACAACCATAAATTTATATTTTACACATAACATAGTGTGGTGATTTGCAATACAACATAGTACCTACTTATAGGTAGTTTTTTGTCTTTGATACTAAAAGTATACGACTATTATTTCATATCTCATTTTGTTGTAGTTAATGCGTCGTTAAATCTTTGATTTAACGACGCGCTAACTACTTCCTTTGGTAATATGTAAAACTTATCTTTGTTTTGTTTGATACTAGGTGTATAGTATTTTCTGTATTGAGATAACAGGTAACTCGCAAGGTCTTAGAGAAGGAAATCAGTCAGTCTACAGTCTAGTACTGGCTCAGAGTTTTCCCCAAGTAATAAAACTTGTATTCACTGCAATGTTGAATCTATCACATTTTCTATTTTGCCGGCAAGATTGACTAGTCACGTGACTAAACTGATGTAAACAAACACCACTAACCGTAGCAAGAACGTCCTTAGTGTGGCAGCGGGTCGTTATCCTGGGATTGGGCAATGTGATACGTGCTCCATTTTAAACACCACTGTCACTTTCAACAATGCACTGCACTGGTATTCGATGGTCTAACAGAAAACTGTGTGGTCGCGAGAAGGCTGCCAGTGCGCTGGCGCACGCAATGTGGTTTCGACACCAGTTGGCGAGAGGCGAGCGGATCGTGGCATCTCCTTCACACACTAGCTTTTGACAGCCGCAAGGTGAGACCGCATCTCAGCTGCAGCAACTACTGGGCGACCTTCTACATCTACTACGCTTGCTATGCGAGCCTTTTGCAATAGCTCGCTCGGAGTCCCTTCTTGTGCCACTTAAAAGTGCAAAATACCGCGCAAAACTACCCACTACTAGCTTGGATATATCAGAAATTATACTTAATTTATTATTTCCCCATATCGTTAGTTTTTTAATAAGTACCTAAATCTGCTCATCTTTTATTTATTTAGCGGATTGATTAAGGAATTCCACATCACATAGATTTAAAGAAAATTTACATCATGCCATAAATATTGAAGCCAAGTTCATTAGTGAACTGGGAGATGAATGTATTCAATTACAGTAAGAAAGTAGAACTAAGCTGACAATGAAATATGTTTTTGTAGAGAAATTTAAATTAAAATCTCTTGAACTATGAAATTTATAGTTATTAAATTAGTTAGACCTTATCATTCTCCACAAAACGCTATAGAAAATACCTTTTCACAATGCTATAGAAAAAATATAACAACACAAATAAATTGCATAACAATATTACTTTATGGGAATTATGCAAAATGTGGTTGCAGAATGACGTTAATCAAAGATGTGTAACCAACGAGGCCATGGTCAGATTTGATTATAAAACTGGTTTCTAAAGATTATAGCGTACGATGTTAGTGTAGTGTATTCGTTTGGCATTGTTGCTCTCTTTAATAATTTTCTTTTGTTAGAAGTTTTGATTATTTTAACAGATCTAAGTATAAAGGACTTCTTATGAACTTTATATATTGTATTCCAGTCCTGAATCTATAATATTGGTTCTGTTTTTAATTTTAAGATAATGGGAAAACTTGTTAGAAAGAAAATTTGTATTTAGAAAGTATGTGACATACTTTTTATAAAAAAAAGCATGTACAAATTATGTTGAAAAAATTAGTATTTCAAATTTTCTCACAATAATTTAGATAAATCTGAGTGTGTTTCAATAAAAATTACACAATTTTGCATCTTTTGTCAGAAACTGATGATATTATCAGTTTCTTAATTTCCAACTAGATGCACTTACTTTTCTCACTTTAAATTAACTTACATCATCCAAAGGTATTCTTCGTTGCTTTTGCATGTCTGCCTCTGCAAGGATCCGTGCTGTGTACCTGCAAATTGATAGACAGGTAAACTCATTATTGCACCATTTACAGACGAAAAACAAGTTATAACTAGAATTTTCAAAATAAATGAGCAACAACAACATAAAGACAACAAGAACACGTTGATCATTATTAATCAGAATAAATTTATATCAAGGAAACCTGCCTACTAAAATCTTATACTTACTTCTATCGTACGATATCGTGAGAATAAACTATTAGGTAAGTACTTATTTAACACCCGTCTGTTTGGAAAATGATCTCTATTAATAATATTTTTCAGGAACAATACAATAATCAAAATCTAATAGGATCAAAGTCGGAAAGCACCGCTAGTTGTAAATTAACCTCAACTGGAATTTCAGTCCACGCGTAATGTCATTTCTATTTTAGTAATAAAATTTCTACTATTAGTAGAGAGTAAAGGTTAATCATTGCAGTTCATCGTAGTTGTTGATAAAATGTTGTTGATATATAAGTAGATGTAGATATCATAGGTAATTGGCATAGGTTGCCTTATCTGTATAGTATGTACCTACTCGTAATTCTGTAGAAATTAATAAGATCATAATTATCACTTTGCACGCAGAAGTTCCATGGATTTTTTAAATAAAAAGTTCAGTTATTGTGAGGAACTATAACATCTGAAAAAGTGTCTGGTTGTGAACAAAGCTACAAAATTGATGAAGTTAATCAACAATTTTATACCATTAATCGAAATCGATCATCAGAGAGTTTATAAATAAACATCTTTCCAAACATAAATCTAACCTTTCGGAATCCAAAGCAAGATCATAATAAAAACTGTAAATTGCATCCACTACCCTATCTTGATAGCGTTGTTGTACAGAGTTAATTGCACCGCACATGCAATGACAAAGCGAGGCCTTCAATATCAACGTAGGATGCTTGCAAAGGCCACAGTTTACACTCTTTACAGAGGTTGACGCAGTGTTATTTGTATTCGTACTCGTAACATTAGAGAATAAATTAGACAGATGAAAATGCCATATTTATTGGAAGAATGTCGCCGCTACTTCTTTTCCACTTGCGCGATTTGGAGAAATAAGAGGCCAATAAGCATGTAGATATTAGACTTAAGCCAAAGAAAGGCCAAACTCTGAATTAAGAAATTGGTTTTAATAATAACTCATTAAAATAATTTAGTGAGTCACTAGCGCAGTCATTAATAAAATTCAATGGTTATGACAAATGATTATACGCCTTTACAAAATGTCGCATTACTGGATAAGTACCAAATAGTTCCGCCGTGGTAATCCACGGCGTGGTAATATCTATACTAAAGGGCGTATTGCAACAGACTTCAATGCTTGGCGACGGTGGCGGAAAGAACAGGGAAAACACTCAGATGATAGAGAGGTCCTATGATTAAGGAATAAAAAGCATCGACAATTAATAGGCACACTCGTACGAAACAACAAAATTTTCAAAATTTTAAAGGTTTGCTTTCCATGGGCTTGGTGCTGGGAATGCAACCAATTTAAAAACACTAAGGATAAGAAAAATAATGTAATAGATAATATTTACAGTCATATATTTCTGCTACATAGAATTTGTCTATTGACGAAATAATTACTCATTAGTGTATTAGTACGTCTTAAATATTTGTCTCGTTTGTTTACAGACCTTGTGGATATTTATTTGATCAGGGTTAACTGCTAAAACTGGTTTACGTTCACTTGAATCTTGAATTTTAAGGCTCATTGTGCACAGTTAAAAAAAAACAAAACAAAAGCAGCCTTGAAAGAACCTGGTATCAAGCCTGATGTTTTTTAAACCTAGTGCGCATATGTACAAAGTTTCAATAATGTTTGTCTGAAGTATTTTTCAAAGGATCTTGAAATTATTTTATGTTATTGTACTTATCTTTTAAAACGATACTTTATTGTTTCTGTACTCAATGCACAAGTTTTTATATCTGTGACTCATATCTCTTTTCGCAGATTGAGTGAATTATATTTACGAATCATATTTACGAATATAAGATCAGAGCACTTTTCTCAAATATTTCCTATTTATAAAGAAAGAAATTAAGTGAAATTAACTTAAAACCTAGTTTAATATGCATTAAAAGAATCCATAAACAAAAATTGTGCGTTTCTATATAAAATTATTCAGAAGTTTTGAAACCAATGAAACGGACCAATAATACTCTCAGCCAATACGTGCTCTACGTTCGGCGAAGCGGAACGATATTGCAACGTTTAAACGTTACAGATGAAGATTTTGTACAATATCCAAGCAAAAATACTGAAAAAGGTGTCAGTTGTGGCTCCAAGCTGACGTTATATAATTTGGGTCGCGGAGTTGGGCCATATGTAGAATAATAACGTAAGTGGACATGGACCGTATCATTAGCTTCTGGGTTTTGTAAGAATATGTAACAAAATAATGGGTTTGCAAGCTCTGGTTTGCGAGTTGGTTCGCAAATTGCCTTTACTAACATATGGACTGTAACGTACATTTTAAGTGACCGTGATATTGTCAAGTAAACAGCATGCTGATGTATAGACGGTGACACAATAGCTAATCACAGATATGAAAACAGTGTAGCTAATTATACATTTTTGTTTTAACTTTTTCAATACACATCTGTGGTGTTTAAATTAATTTAACTCACCGGTAGAATAATTTTGGTTGGTAGAGCTGTTACTGGTTTCGCTTTCGGTACGGGATCTCTGGGTGAACAAATTCCACGGGTTGTAATTTGATAACTGTGAACTAATTCCAGATTTTGACGCGTCCTTATTATTTGAATTCATAATTGAGTATCAGTTGTAAAAAAATATTCAAGCAAAAAAAAAAAAACTGTTGAAAGGGGCGACTCTCGCGCACACTAGTTGATAATAACAAACTAAATAGATGCCGGTGGACGCTATCGCTTGTTTTGAACCGATCGCGCCCGAGCAGCCGCGGAACTGACCGAAGTAGAAGTTACAACGTGAACCTTGTCCACTCGACACAAAGACATATCGTTAATTGATACAACTGAAGTAACTTATCATGATACGTGAACGGCAATTATTTGTTGACTTTGTCAGTAGGACTTCGAACTCCCTTGAATTTATTCGATTTTATTAGAACACAGATATTAGACATTACGATTTTATCAATAAATATATGAAAATGTGTGTTTGGCGATAAAATATAAAATTACAGATTTATTTTAATTCCCTACTATTCTTTACAACTTATTTTGTAATGAGGTTGTATAACGTGAACGAATGTAGGTAGGTATTCTCCTTGGTGCAAGTCACATAGATTTTTATATAACATCATTCATCAAAATTTGTCACGTCACATTTATTTATTTTGATTACAAAACGAATTACAATACATTTGCGAGTTTTAAAACTTTCCTTATAATATTATATATAATAAGAGGATAAAAAACACTAGAAAAATGAAGATTCCTTACGTAGTTTCATCTAACACGCGTGAGGCGTACCGAACCACAAATGTGATGAAGAATTCTGTCGCAGAGCTTCCGAGGAAGATCTTGGCAGAGGACTTCGAATGGGATGACGACCTGACGCCTGCTCCCCTCACGTACTTCGCTGCTCTTACGCTGTCTAAAGTTTTCCATAGAATCAATCCCTTACACAGGATTCTCCAGAAGGACGTGGACATGCTTATGGATTTGTACCCAGCAACAATTCCACTGAAATATAGTGTTCCTCATATAAAGGTAAAATGTATTATATTGAAATTTGGTAAACGAATAATTTTTCGGGCCTACATTCTTCATTTTCCTTCCCTTTTCGTTTTTTCCCTTTTTACTAGGACGAGCAATATTGGAAAAGGTCATATGCAACAAAATTTCCCGACAGGAAAGAGTTGGGCATTTCTTATTGGAAAGGAAAGTTTTTGTCGACATGCTTGCAAGATTACTTAGAAAAAGTAAACCCTGATGTATTTATAGAAGAAGATGCTGTAGAATTGGCAACTTTGGTAAATTATTGTATTTTATAATTTCTATGGTAGATATTGATTTGTTAATAATTATTTGGAATGTAGTGTAGTAGTTCCGTACTTTTTTAGTATCTTGTTTTGTATCTTGTTTTGTTTACCTTCAGGTTTGCTTTTTTTAAGAAAACCGTTTAAAGCTTGTTACAAAAAAATACATATTGATTTGAATACCGAATAATTTCAGGTAAGCCCTTACATTTACGAGTTGGGTCTCAGTCAGTTGCAAATGGTTCGCCAGCCGAATCCGCCTGTTCCTTACGAGAACGTTGTGGAGGACACCTGCATCTACAGCGTGCCCAAGCTGTACGACCACATTCCGCTCGAGCCTGTACTTATGAAGCTGTACAACCTGCAGGAAATATCATTAGTGTTCGGCATCAACAATGTCGCTGAGGGATATTTGCCCAGATACTTCGAATTCTCCATGGGAGACTGTGAGTCTCTGTGCAGGGGTCTGGAAGATTTGAGACATCTAAGATTATTTAGAATCAACCGGAGCAACTTAGACTGTTCAAAAGTGAAACTCATTCTGCAAAATTTGGTCAAAAAAGAGAGCATTGAAGAGTTGGATTTTAACCATTGCAAGATTGGTGATTACGGAATGAAAGCTTTGGGTGGTTTCATCTACATTCATAATAACGTGAAAGTAGTTAGGATAGCCAATAATCGCTTCAAGGAAGTCGGCGTGCAGGGTATCGCGTATGCATTGCAAATGAAGCCCGCTGCCCCGATAGAGCTGATTGGTAAACATTTTTAATATCACGATAATGGAAAACATACAAAGCGAATACATATTCGTTCACCATATAATTTAAAAATTCAGAATGGGAAAATATTAAATCACACTTAAACAATCAAAGAGTTAGATGAACTCAACAAAATCCATAAGCGAATTCTTTTGACCTGAAAGTGCAATAAATGAGGTACCATATAAAGAATAATCTGAATACGATTTTTATCAAAAGATATTACTTATATAATATTAGATATAGAAGTAAAAAATATTTTTCAAAGCTTATTCGAGACCCTGAGGGTAGTTTGAATAAGTAAAGTGACGCTTCACATTCGTTCGCCTCTCATTAATTATTCACAATAGATTTCAGTTTGAATCCGATGTCCCTCGAATGTGCGACAATATTCGCCGCAGCGTTTGTTAGGTGTAAGGAAAAGCCGCAAACTTTGATTGTCAATTCGTGCGGTTTTAGCGGCGCCTCCGCAGAGAAGGTATTGTTCTAAATTTGAAGTGTTATTCAAAATGTTTTCAGATTTACAAGCGTCGTTCAATTGTAAACTTTAATTGCCTTGAGGTGACTTGAATGAAATCTGACACAAGTGATTGCAATAACACATGATAAGAAAGGAAGAATTATTAACTTGTCATTGAGTATTCCTATTTTTTTTTCATCAGTTTTGCTTTGCAACTACAATCCATGTTTTTTGATTATTAATATTTAGTACAATAAAGGTGTTGACTTGATATTTATTAAATTGAAATTAATTACTTCGATAGGTAATTAATTACTTAAATTCTCCACTGTTTTCTTTTTTGCGCCAGTTGCCAGTCGAGAGCTTTCAGTAGTAGTACTTCATCTTTTCAGTCATTAAAATAAAGAATTTTTGATCACTGTTAGATGGCTGGCCTGCTCAGTCTCAATCGAGGTTTGACGAGATTGGATATGGCGGCGAATGACTTATCAGGTGAAGCCGAGGAGACACTCATACGCGCCCTGGAGCAAAATAAGAAGGTCCTCCGTATTGATCTGCGTAGAACTCGTTAGTATTACAAATACCACCTTTATTTAACACTAGTTTTTACCCGCTATGAAGGAAGGAAGTCATTTTTCCTGAATGAAAGTTCCCCTATGTTCTTTTGCATACTACAAACTACATGTATGCAAAATTTCAAGAAGATTGGTTGAGTAGATAGAGCATGAAGAGGTAACAAACAATATTACTTTCTCATTTATAATATTAGTTAGGATTAGGATCTATCTCTTATCAAAATGTATTTGGTGTTGCTACTTACTGCACGTCAGTTTCCTCTAATTCTCCCAGTATGATGCTGCTCTGTTACATTCATAATAATCTGTATCAATATCAGCATTACATACCAAAATCTATTAGTTGACAATATAACATTCTCACAATGGCAAAATTTTCCTACGACTAATTTTTTTGTCGTAATAAACAAAATAAATTGTAATTTGTGGTTATATACAAAATTAATTATAAATATGGTTCATGTACAATCTCACGAGTAGGGGTTATGTAAATTCACCGAGATCCTTCTGATAAATTATCCATACTGGGTTATCATAAATTTATAAATAGCATTATAATAACCCTAAACACTATTTGATCGTGAATCTACTTTGACGTTCTAATCGAAAATATTAAAACTTAATATACTATTTTAGTTTAAGAGAAAAATTTAATGCGTGGGATTTACTTAGCGGCGGCATGTGGATCCATCATAGAATGTCAATATCCTTCCGTGGATGAAAAAGATAAAAAGCCTTGACATCTAATCCCAAAAAGGGTTGACATCAAGCATGTGACCGGTCGTAAAATCACAACCGTCAAACTTGTATAGTTTTATAAGTTGATCCTGGTTATGGGGCGTAAAAGCAAGATTTAACGATGGGATTAGATAAAAAAAGACCAATTAAAAACGTACATGTCATAGGTTTACCCTGTTATTAGGTAAAGCATACTTTAAGCTAATATATTTTGTCTTGTTCTGGAAACGCCAAATTTTGTAAAGTGCGACAGTGACAAAACATATTTTAGCTTTGGAGCTAGAATAATTGGTTATTCTTCATATTTTAAAAGAATACCAGAGTTGAGATATATCTGATGTTACAGATATAAATCTAGTAATAGCTTATAAAAGTCTATAAAGAGCCAAATTTCATTAAAATCCAGTAGTTTTTGAGTTTACTCATTACAAACAAGAAAACAAAGATACAAATAGTTTCCCCTAAGTATGTACAAATTTAGTGCATATAGAAAATGTAGCGCTTGCAGTCCCCTTAACCTTTACTTCAAATTTCAAATATAACAATTATGCAATTATATTAAATTACCCAATTATCGTAAATTTCTTCGCAATTACTCTCGTATTTGTTTACGTGAGTTTCATAGTTAATTCCCTTAACGATTTGGGCTTAAAGGTGATTAGCAATAATATTTAATGACTGTGCAATATTGCAGCAGTTGAGTTTAAAATTGAATAATTACAATTTCACTTCATTATTTTTATAAGTAAGTGAGTAATAGTCTCCCCTATTCGATCTCAGCCATCCCAATCTCATCCCATCCCAACAATGCTAAAGGAATTTGTATATTTCTTTGTAGCTAACATTTTCCTGATCTACTCAACCAGTGTTCTTAAAATGTAGTAGTGCTACAGTATTACAAAGAAAATGTGCAATACGAAGAAGAAGAAAGAAAGCAAATTGTACAAAATCTTTGATCCTAGAAAAAGTACCGTTCGAAATCCATCTTTCCAGTTTTATATAAACTTTTTTTCAGATATATCGGAAGCAACGCAAGCCAAAGTTGATGAGTTGTTAGAGCGAAACAAGAAGCTGATCGGGCAAGAGATCGAGCCTAGTGACGAGATTCCGCCCCTGTACCTCAACGAGCCCGAGTATCTCATCTGGGAGTACAACCCTAACAACCCCGACTATATTCCCGGCAGATATCCCACTAGAGTTCCAGAAGTCTAAATATCAATTCACATTTTCTTTGAGGTTATTTCTACACCACTTTTTCCATGATTATGGTAAACAGTTACAATATTTTTTATACCGGCTACACATAATCGCAGCGAAATCAGATAGATGCCGCCGAAGGTTAAATAGATATTTTTTAAATCACTTTAACTTGTATTTAACAGTATCATTTGTTATAATATACTCTGCTCACCACAATATTGAGAAAGCAATAATGTTAAACCTGGTACAACCCACCCTTAATGTATTTTGTCATGATCATGACCGAACATAGCATTTCGTATTTAGCTCTCGTCGTGAAGATGACATATCTAGTGAAACAAACTAATATTGATTTATGAAACTCGGCTAGTTGGTTGGAATACATCCTCTGGTCCATAGTGCAGCAGCCAGAGTCCATAATTTATTAACAGGTCGCCAGTGCGCTCGGCAGCCGGTGACAGCTTTGCCTCCGCGACTAAATGTTAAGAGCTACAGAACTGAATGACTGCTATCCATTTGTCTACCTACAGTCTGGAGTTGTGTGAATTGAGAATTTCCATTTGATAATTATATGTTATATTTTTTTAGCTGCTATAAAATATATATTTATAAAATATATCGTAGATAAACCTAGAAAATAATGGAATTTCGGACTATAAAGTTCGTATCTAATTGAAATATAATTTATATTCCTACATAACGACGTTTAAAAGAATTCTACCTATTGCGCAGTTAGTAATTTCTGTTGTAAATTCGTTAGTAAATTCTACCTATTGCGCAGTTAGTAACAACTGCATGACATCGCTGACCCATTCGAAGTCCGATGCTCAATAGGTCATTTAATTATTGTAGATTGCGTGTAGTCATTGAAATCGTGTGGATTTAACTATGACTAAAAAGTATTATTGATAATACTTGTATTTTATTCTGATATAAACAATTTAAAGCTTCCTCATTTGTCACGGTTCGATATTAGATCTGCCTCACTTTAAAATATTATCTACCTACTTACTTTTAAAATGTATTTTATATTTTACGTATATTTATTTTTAGTGGTCATTGTTTTCCTATTTACTTAAATAAATTTATCACAAATCAACAATTGTTTCATTGCAATATTTGATATTTGACTTAAAATTGCATGGGACATTGTTTAACTCAAATGTAATTTTAAACATGCCAAACTGGTTCACAGAAACTATTTCCTAATATAAAATTAATGGCCAACTCTGAACACGCCACGAGAAATAATAGCAATGTATATTTTCCTCATGAATTAAATATAGGTGCTTTACTCATGTTCTCTGTTCAATATTAATTTTATTCATACATTGATAATTGTAATCCTTCCTTGCATACCTATGTGCCTATACAAGTATAATTACTGTAATGATGAATTGGATAGGTATTTTATTTTGTTTTTTATTTACTTAATTATCTTAGTAAAGATAAAGAAGCCGTCAACATATATAGTTATCTACATACGAATAATTGATTAATCACTTCAAGCCGGAGAATTTTTACTTTCAAAGAGACCAAAAGTGATCTCTAATCGAGGCATAGTATGACGTCTTATGATATTGTTGTTCATCATTCCACATAGTATGAATGTGACAGTAAATAAAAAACTGTGACAAATTAGTGAATCGGCACCCACCTAAATGCTTGATTTTCTTACTATGTACCTACGATATGAGTAGGTACGCATGATTGCTTGCATTGTTTCCTTCTGATATAGTCGTTGATGATTTTCTGCCGCTGCAACAGAAATTATATCAATTTATTTCCCTTTGATATTTCGAATGCATCCATTGACTGGTGGTTTGAAAATATAGAATACAAATTTATTTCCTCATCTTTCCAATACGTCTATGATTTTAAAAAGTTCTATCGTAATGTTTGTATTTTTATCTGAATATTATTTATTAACGTACGCATGTTAGAGACTAAATATTTTTTGTGTATTTTAGTGGTATGTTGAGATGATATGAGCGACCGACGGATAGACATCTGTAGTGGTCCTTCGTGAATGCCGACATTCGAGGATGACCGTAATAATGCCAGGGTAATCGGATGATACTGCAGACTTTACGACAGCCCTCTTTTCAGACTGATCACAAATTTTAACACATACATTGCAACTGTTAGAAAAAATGTCTTCCCATATAAGTAATATGGACACAGCCGGATAAGTATGCCTGCTATTTCTTGTCTAAAATCATGAAAATACCGCAATTAACAATTACAAATAGAAATTGTCCAGGGCTCTGGCAGTACTAAAACAGGCACTGTCTATGCTGAACAAGTACTCAAGCGACCGCTATCTCCTGATAAACGACGGCGAGCAATGTTCCCTGCAGCAATTCAATTGCTACACTCACAAAATCAATCAATTTTTCGCTGCCGTAACAAATTCCATTGTGCCTCCAATTCTTGAGGCTTTGATTCCATTCCCGTAGGCAGTACACTCGTTGGCAAAATCGTTTTGGATAAATGTCCCTACATACATACGCTTTCTAAGCTGATTCATTTTAAGATAATAGGATGTGCATGCAATACCTGTCTGGATTGGAGTGGATTCATATTTGGAAACCATCCGGTACGTTTAGTTCGCATAAGGAATGGAGACAGATTCCTATTCTAGGATCGCTGACAACTGACAATAGAAGTAAATCCATTCCATGGAATCGAATTCATTTTGGGATTTCAAAGATATGAACGATTGATATTATTATCTTGAAGATCGATGTGATTCTGAATACAAATAAAGATTCTAATTAATTAAGCCAAGACGAAGACAGTTTGTGTGCAATAGGCTATCTACTTAGTATAATTGTAGAAAATGTACCCAGAATTCCAAAAAAAGTTTATGTAAGCGTAGTCTATCACATAAGCCGAGCAACAATGGAAGAATTTTCTCGGCTTCGAAAGAACGGGGTAAAAGTGTACCTGCTACCTACAACAACAATGGCCAGCTATGTTGTTTTAGGTCTAAGAAAGGATAATTGAGTGGTATTACTATTAAAAGTTTTGTCTCAGTTTTAAATAGGCAGGTACCAATAGTGAGATTTTTCTATAATAAGATTAAGTTTTATAAATCTCATACGCTAGCCAGATGTTCGAACGAATGTATATCTATTTACATATACCTAAGTAATAATGATTTAAATACTCAGATGATACATAGATGGTGTTTTTACATTTATGTGTACCAGAGGCAGCAGATTTCACTATATGAGATATCGGATTTTTTCATTCTGTTTACATGTTGTGTTATGTACCAGTTCAACTTAGTTTCTTAAGCTAGTCTTAATAGCAATGAACCTGCCGATTAAACACACGAAGACAAAACTCTCTGAAATTTTGGGTAAAAGGAATCAAATCACTAACAAACGATTTCATGGTTAATGTACGAAACAAACGCCCACATTACGGTCAGATAATGTCCAAATGTGTGTGCCATCATTCAGGAATGGTCCATAATATTGTGTTATTGCCGATTGAATAGATTGTGGCCGGAGCGACTAGGGCGCGATATTTTACAGGTATCTGGACGTGAATCATATTTACTAAGAAATGGTATGTTTCTGTCGTATAAGAAGTGTTTTCACAAAACGGCCAAGACTTCGAAGTTATATAAAATTCTTAGGTTTATTCATTGCAAATATGGTTTAAATTTAAACTTAAGACTTTCAAATCAAACGTTGTTCCTCTAGTTCTTACAGCTCCAACTGACTACCTATCCCTATTGAATTAAAATCGTTGTGAAATGTTCTACGATCACTTTGAGATGACAAGATGTTGATGAATACAATGTTATTGATAGCGGCAGATCTAGGTATAAGTAATACTTTAAGGTAAATATAATTTGCCAAATGTGTACCTCTGTTATTTTAGGTACTTTATATTAATTTTTTGCGCTCTTTAATTTCCTGATGCATTCAGGCGAGTATTTCTTAAAGGCGCAGTTCAAAGAAGATAAGTAGAGTAGAGACTACTGGTATGTGGCGGAGAGCACGCTCGCGCTGAAGCAGCCTTGCTATGCGCCGACGAGGTATTCCAGTTTCATTTGGCCGGCCTATTGAGATCTATCCAATGCAGGAGGCGGTTCAAAACAAAAGTGAAAATCGCAAGAATAATTTGAATACATGCATAGGTAAGTAGGTACATTATTTTTTTATTTATTATTATCGTAGTTGTTTTCTATTGGAGCAAGCAATACATATTTCTTTAATTATCGTGCCTGTTTTTCATGGGTATATGCAAAGACTAGGGATTTTCACTTCTCATGACTCTGACAAATCTCACTTGCTCCCTCTATACTCAAAACTCTTCATGCACACTCTCCAGTTATGTCTGCTCCTAATATCTACCTTATGAAGGAGAGCCGCCGTCTTTTTGTGATTTTCATTTTTACTTAATTTAATTTACAATTCAATGTTAGTATAAGAAGAAAAAGAGTATTTGTTGTGTTTCATTCCAAGTAATTTGAGGTGGTTGATAATAAATGTTGCTGTTTTGCAATAATTTATAACTCTTGTTTCAGCTTGAGTCAATGAATAGTCGTTGGGGATCACGAAGAGATATCTTAGAAGCAATAAAAGAAATGCAACTATGTTTTTAATGGTCCACACACCGCTTAGACTCGTGAAGTCAGGAACATGTGCTAACGTACGAATGTATATTGATGGAGTTATGTACCTACAGTATGTATTTAGTTTAAATTTTCAAGTTATATCTTTTAATCGAGTGTTATAGCTAACGACAAAAGCATCTATCACGACATAGTGGTCTTAATTTGAATGATTTTTTTATAGTAAGACCTAATTTCACAAGTCTTTTATTTATTTTATTTATTTAAGTGTGCCAACTATAGCAGCCTCGTGACTGCAAATGCCATTTCTATATACAATAATAATTTTGAGATATCTGTGGTTGAGTCCAATTAATTAAGCTGTTTGTTTTGTTGCTGATTTTGTTGTGCATTCCGCTTCAGCTCGTGCATTGCAAACGTAAGGTTATGCACATGACTTAGTTTTAATCTAAGTCCATCTACTATTTTGTATTATTTACGTACACTTTGAACATTAAAGTCATAGGACTGGAATAAAAAAAGATTAGAGGTTTAGTAGATATTTTTTTTATTTTGCAGTAGCGGACGTTCAAGTAAGTAATAAATACGTAAGATAATTAGGTAAATTAGAACGAATTCAGTACCGAGTTTTTGAACAAATTAATGATTGAAGTTATTCAATAAAAAAATTCACTAATTTAAATACTGGATAGAATCAGTATCATGGCCATACTATTTTCAGAATCTAATTACTTCGGGTTACAACAATGGTTCTCGTGACAAAGTTCAATTACACTGCAAAAAGCGAAAACTAAGGAAAAAATGTTTATTGACCCCAAAAACAATTGACCCGTGTAAATCTCTGCGGCACTGGAAGGGCTCGAGTACAGATTATCTTAATGATAGCGTTCGCAGACGGGGCATTATGTTGATCACATCCTTTCAGAGCGAGCAATGAAAATTGTGCCTAAACGAGACGGCGCCAAAATTCTATTGGTAAATTAATTAATTCTGTATTTCATTAGAAACAAGACTATACGCCTCTTAGACTTATTAATTTTACAGTGTTCGTATCTTTTCTTCTCTTCTTTTTAAGGTTATTTTCCTCAGCCGTAAGGCGTCAGCTATCCTTCTTTTTCTTCTCCACTTCGCACGATCTTCAGCATCCTTAGTAGTCAGACCATTGGCACGTATATCTTTCTTGAAAACATTATCACCTCCTTGACGATCACTATAATAACTATAAAACGCAGAAATCTTTTTTAATGAGAAATAACAATATACTTATAAAATAAAAATTTTCTAATAGCACAAAACTTGTAGGAGATATTTGGTCAATAATTTACCTACCTACATAAGTAAAGCTGCAAACATTCGCGAGCAAGCATTGTATAGTTTAAACCCACTCATGAAACCAACTCATGCTGCTAATACGACGCGGTGGTTGACGACACAACTTGCAATGAGCCCTAGGGTTACCTACGCGTATTTAAACACTGTCATTATCAAATTATTTTTTAATTATTTGTTTGGTGGTGAAAGAGATTGCTGAGAAATAAGCTCACTTTTGTTCCATATATTAAGTTTTGCATTGTGGATGTACCATGCTTATGAGCAATAAAGTTAAATTATTATTATTATTTATTGAAAAGACGATGATAGACTAGGCGTATGTATGGTATCCTACAATTAATAATGTAGGACCACTCAATATACTTACTCCCGTGCATATCTTACGAGGTGACTAATTGCGTGGGTTCCACCGTTGACTTTGACGTCAACTTTAACGTCCGCAGAAACACGCAAAGTACGACATATTGTCTAAACGTTAGCAGCGCTCCGGTTAAAATCAACGTCAAATTTGACGGGGCAACTGGTGTTAAATAAGAACGGCCTTGACAGCTAAAAATCACAACAACGGCATTCCCGACAATTTAATTACAGCATAATATTTTTTTAATCAAATTACAATACTGACATGGCAACCCTAGTTGACGTTGAGCTGAAACTATTTCATCTGTTGCGTTTCTGGAGCGGTAAATATTTCGCTGGTAGCGGAAAAAAGATCTCAGTGAAAATGGATAGACACGATTATTTCCGCTGGCGAAGTCTAGCTAGCGGATGTCTACGACGCAGATTTTTACCTCGAATTTTATTGCTGCATACGTCTTTTTTACTCCTGACATGAATTTCAGCATACACCTACTTACGTTTATTACATTTTCTAATCGCGTTTTTGAAGATATTTTATCCGTCTTAAAAATATATTGAAGAAATATAGAAGCAGCAGAATTCTTAATTGAAATAGATCCTGAGATGTAAAAAAAATACGTAACATACCTACGTAACAAATACATTTTGAAATAAAATATTTTTTCGGCAACATTCACTTCTTACTTATCTGATGATTGCTGACAGAGCGTAGGCACTTTATTCCCTGTAGTGCCCTGCAGTACGTTAAAGTACTGCAGTAGTAAGTAAGTAGTAATAATAATCTACTCAATTTTTACATGCCTTTCCAGATTACGATCTTTAATTAGTGGTACGTGTTCCTTTATCAACGTCTGTCACGTGACATTGTCATTTGTGTTGTAGTGATTGGCGGGGACGTGAAACTTCAAGTTGACTGCATCCGGTGAAGCAGTGAGATGTAAGTTTCTGTGAGATATCATTGTGCCAGTGCCATTGACAGCTTCAGCGTTATCTTGTTCTAAGTAACTACCTATGGCAAATCCTATGACTGATGAATGGAAAACAAAAATAAACGTCAAAATTTTTTATTAAAGAAAGTTGCTTCCCGGGGTCCGGACCTGTGCTTCATCTAAGTCCTCCACCTGGGTGAAGCCCGGGGACTTCTAAGGTCCCGTACTTCAACTGATAACGTTATTGTACAGTGAATCAGTAAATAGTGGTATAATTTTAAAAAATCTAAACCATTATTTAATAGGAATTAATTCGTCTGTCTATCTGTCCCTATATACTCGTATGCTTAGATATGCAATGGATTTTGATGCGGATTTTTTAATAGATAGAGGTGTTACAAGAGGAAGGTTTATATGTATTTAATGCACACGTGCGAAGCCGGGGCGGATGGCTTGTGAACAAAGTGATGTATAAAATCTTGTTTGCTGTTAATTACAATATCAATGAGTTTTGCATATTTATCATTTAAAATATTTCTGGACTTGTCAACACAGATGCTTAATACTAAAACATAGGGTAGTCCCTTTGTAGTCACATTTTTAGCAGGATAGTGCATAGTAGGGCAAATTTTATAGATATTTTCTAAGAGAAGTGGGGCGTTGAAAGGTCATAAACAGTAACTTTAGCGTCAGCAACTTGACAATGAGAACCTTAGCCAGAGATTTTCCTACTATCATGTAAACGAATTTGGCTTTATAGCCAGCAGTAATAGCCTTAGATACTCTAGAAATAAGGCTGTTAAAACAAAATCTCTCTGTGTGTGTTGTATTATATATTTAGATATAACTTTCACAAGAAATACTACCATTAACTTGTTTACTGTAAATAATTATAAAGTCACTAAATATGCCCTGAATCATAGATTTAGAAAAGGCCCCGCGCGTGGGCCCTGAAGTATGAAGCACACGAAATGTCTAAAGAAATGTCATGTCAGCGAAATGCAAGTCCTAGGTATATACAAAGCTTGTGGCCTTGCCATTGTTCCATCAACTAGGGGTGGCATCTGTAAGTTGTCGATAATATTAAAATTTATAAATCTCTTTATGACTCCACAACTGTGAAAAGCTTCTTCTCATGCCCATTTAACTTACATTTGTAAACGAATTCGTCTACCTAGTATAGATACTCTAGACAGTCAAACTAGCTGGTTACAAAACTTTCATAACAAATATAACTTGTTGCAAAATTACAAATTAAATCCTATCTAACACATAAATTAAGCCCAAATGACAAAATGGTATTGAGATCAAAAAGTCAATTCGAGCGAAGTGCAAATTGTAGTTAGCAAACAAAATTTGTCGATTAATTGTCAATTAATTGGCAGAGGCAGAGAAATCTTAATTAAATAGGAACCAATTATAAAGTACTCTCGGATTGATTGATTTTTGTGCGGAATTCTTAGAAATAGATACTAAATTGATTTATTCAAATACTTAAATACTGATAGCAAACTTGTAGTTTACCATTTACTGGACAATATTTTATGTAGACTTGATTGACAATTAAACTTCTTCTGTGTCTCGTTTAGTATCCGCCAAAGAGTTAAAAATCAGTTATAGTAGTAGTAATATGGTGATGTCTTTACTCATTTTCACAGGGTAACTAATTAAAAATATTTTAATCAGCCATTTTATAAAACTTACCTGCATTTGTATAAATTCATGCAACATATGGAAAATAGATGTATACAGTATAATTTTGCAATGATTTCCTAGTTATTAGGTCAAATTTTTCGAATAAATAATTTTTTATCGATTACAACTCACCACATCTCTAAACTCGTGTAGACGTCCAGCCTGTCGCAGCTCGTGTATGGGCTCAGCCTTGCTTGTTCCACCTAGAATGGCTAGGTACTTATAAAGGCATGTTTACATACCAACATAGTATTTTCCATGAAAATCGGATTATACATGTATTTAACTGACCAAATCTTTCAATACAGATATACATTTCTGAAAATCCACAGTATATAATAGTGTATCAGCGAAATACTGAAATTTTCACAGGTTCAAAGCCGTGAGTACAGCTTGAACATTTATAAAATACTAGCTACAACGTGTAGATCTGCATCAACTAGTATGAAGATAAAATTATTATGATGTCATTACTCCAGGTGCCGCTGGAGTGATAAAGTACTGAGAGACCATGATTGCCCTCTAAAGAACGTACTAATAAGAAGTGGCGCAGAATAGGAATGAGTAGAAAATTCGAATATCAGAGGCTAAGATCCTCTTTGGGTTGCTGAACCAGCGAAGTAAGTTATATTTTGTATATATTATTTGTATTGCAAAATGAAGTAACTTATAATTTTCCCTACTATTACCAGCGACTCGTGTGTAAACGACCTAACAGAGCACACGTGGCTTAAAAGTACGCAGCCTCGTGGCAATATGCAGGAACACCAACTTTTTTATTAAGTTTAAGCAAACAATGTATGTCTATACATACAATGTTTGCTTAAACTAGCATCTAAACAACTTTAATTTTGAATAATTAAATATATATTTTTGACAAAGATTGTGGATAATACCTATTAGTAAACGTTTTAACATAAATATATACCTACGTAGAATGAAGTCACGTTTATAGAGAATGTGTATTTACTTTTTCGAGATATAAAACATATGGATATAAAAGATCTCTGGAGGACGTGAGGAGATCTGGCGTAATTTATTACTATAGTTTGGACGGATTTTGATGCCGACCCTACACACTCCCTGGACGGCAAGCGCCGCAATCTAAATTTGTAGCGCCGCAATCTAAACTGTAGGCTGGTACATCTAGTTTTCTTAATCCAGCCGGCTAAATCGATTCGAGATTTAGCCGTAACATATACCACATATACTTCTCGGTTTTTTTTTGGAATCATTGGAAATTAATAATTCACTGCGTATATATTCCCTGTTACATCAATTTTTCTAATCGCTCATTTATAAAGATGCAAACTTGTGAATAGTAATTTTTCAGACAATCATATCATCAGAAACAATATAGCATCAGTCATTCGCACACGAATTCTGAATATTGGTGCATGAGGGAATAATTTTTCAATATCAATGTTATTATTCTTTTGTTTAGCAAATCTAATAATATTAACTACACCATCTTTAGCTTTGTGTGATTAAATTGTGATAAGTCCACTTTTGCTCTCATATTGTTTTTAACTACTACAATTTATGTATTTACGGAATAGTGAAATAAAGGCTTAATATAAAGACGCGTGCCCATCCAAAATGTCCATACATGTATAGTAAATAGCCTTACATGTAAAGTGATATAGGACTTGTTTACGACTGACGGCCCCTAAGGGCAAAGGGTTCACTCCATGTCCATCAACTAAAAAAGAACACAAGAAATCTCAACAGAGGCCGCTCTCAAAAAATAACGATACATTGTGTTTCGGGCATCACTTTACTTGATTGACATTATATTACTTTCTTCTATTATATTTCGGGGTATTTTTCGATTTTTTATCGCATTATTGCCCATTTCCAGTTTCCTGTTTGTAATGTAAATAATTGTAAATGTTTGTATTGTAAATAATAAAATGTATATTGAGATGTGTAGATTGAGATGTGGTTTTGGCGTAGATTAGAAAGGATCAGCTGGACAAAATAAAGATTGAAGAGGTTTGAATAAAAAATGACATGCCAAATTCAAATTTAGTTCGAGTTTCGCAACCCTTGGCTCTATCTACCCCCTAAGGCATAAAGACGTGATACTATATCTGATATCTGCATTACTTGATACGGTTCGATGTTTAGTAAGTATCATTAACTACAATGAATGAAAGATGGTGTATGTATCCTAACGCTCATCCTGTCTACTAACAGTCATTTGTTAGTTTTCACTCCGTGGTTTTCACGCAACTACCACTTCATTAGTAGAATTTGACGTAATAGGTATATAGATATATACGCAGAGTAGACAAATATGACATAATGGCGACAACAGATCTACCTCAAGTTGTACCAAGGTTTGTTCAATGTTATCCTATTTGATACGAGTATTTGTGCTTTATTCAATTTATAAAGGCAACAGATTTGGGTTACCCTTCCATACCCATCCCTCTAAGCATTAATAGTAGCCAGCAGTCATTACGTTGTTTGTACTTAATACCTGTGTACTCGATAGTACTTAAATATGCATTAGGAACTTGAAAATTATGTAATTGTGCCTATAAGAATTATCTACCCATTAATAACCATTCAATGGATGAATAGAAGCAAAAACATTTTTTTGTCTATCTCTCTGTTTGTTTGCACATCACGCAAGAACTACTAGATTTGATGCGGTTGTATAGCGGAAAGTCTAACTTAAAATCTGGTACAGGTTTTATCGTGATACGTTGCTTACGAGTAGAACCCGAGATATCAATAATAATATGTTATAAGCGAACGCACTAAATAAACGCGGGTGAAGTTGCGGGCAAAAGCTAGTATAAAATAAATATTCCTAATGACTACCTAATGAAACCGGGTTGGTCCAAGAAATAAACGTGTTCCCGTAGGTTTTGACTAAACCATAACCAACATTGTGACTAAACCATAGTGGATACAGGGAGACCCATAACTATCAGTCAAAGGCTAACATCGCAGGCTGCAGCTACTCGTATTATGTATGTATTTGATTATTTCAAATAAGTTTCTTTCAATTTTGTTCTATTACTTTACTTAGTTTTAATTTATTAATATAGTCTAATAAAAAATCATTGCTACAAACAAAATTCATCGTGTCAAGAAAATAATAAAACAAAAGCTATATTAACACTTAGGCCATTATCGCAGCCCTTGCTAGGTCAAAGCGAATCCAAGTTTTGACGCCCTTACAAGTTTCGAGTGATTTAAATTGGGTCGACAGGCTTTAGAACCGACATACTGTGGTTATAGCTATGGGTTTTATTTAATCGTTAAGGTAGTAAAGTTTGGCATAATATTATAATTTTCATATCACAAAAAACCTGGTTTCAACTAAGTAAAATAATATACATATTTATATATGTTTTATAATTTTTCATGATGTAATAGCTACCGAAAGTATTTCGACATCTGGATTATATAATTTGCTAATTAAGTACGATAGTACGATTATTTCTCTACAATCCCTATTAATATTATAAATGCGAAAGTCTGTCTATCTGTCACGCTTTCACACCTAAACCGCTGGGTCGGTTTTGATGTAAATTGGATTAGATGTAATTAATGAATCAGGGTGAAATATAGGCTATCGTAGGCGGAACACAGGCGGGCACCAGGTAGTAAATAAAATTAGAAAGCAAAAGCCATGAAAAGAAGCGACATTTTTGCTTTAAATGGCCAAGTAACATAGAAGCCTTTGATTACGCCAAATTTTCGTGTATGGACGTAATCTCCAGGTCGCTAGCGTGTTAGAGGCGACTTTTTGAATCTCTCTCCGAACTACGCTCTAACGTCATTTTCACCCTTTCGTTTTCTTGTCACGTCAGGAGAAAAGGACATCTTCTTTAGTTCCTTTTCTGAATTGAAGCATAACAATAAACGCCGTTAAAATCTATTAGTTACTAATATAATATTATAAATGCGAAAGCTACTCTTGATAGGCTGTTGATACTCTCACAGCTTTCTGGTATTGGAAAAAAAACAGTAATAGGGTGAAATTTTTTATGAAATACAGATAAGAAACTTTTTGGCGCGAGTGGGGAAGTACTAAACAAACCACAACAGTAAAAAGCATGAATCTTAATTACCTACTTTCTGTCTCAAAAACTTACCAAAGAATCGCTAAACATCAGCAAAGTTTTGGAGATTCTGCGTTGTAAAAAGTTGAAGTAAATTAATGTTGCTATCGAGTGGTTATTTTTGCTTTAGCATGATTTCAGCCGAGCCAGTGAACCGCTCAATGCTCTGATCGAATCACATAGTCGGATACGAGGTTCATGATAAAACTAGACAGAAAATTGAGCATCGTCAATTTTGATTATTTCAAAATCACGTTCTCATAGTAACAACTTATTGACTTACTTTAGATAAAGGTCTCATCACCAACAATGCCCTAATTATAAGTATAGCAAGTGATAAGAATTTTCTTGAGGCTAGCATTCCTTTCAAAATTTACAAAATTCATAGTTAAATTACTATAGCAAAAAAAAAATTATCTAAGACCTTTTTTAAAAATCTTTTGTGGTGATATATCTCTATTACAGAATTATTTCTTTCAAGAAATTAAACGTAATTTTTTTCAAAAATTAAAACCCAAAATTACATTTATTAAATTTTATTCTCATTTTCAGTATGTACAACAATGAAACGTTTACAGATACTCGAGTATTTTTTAACATTTCTATATACATTCGAAGTACAATTATTTGGCAACTAGCTTGAACTTCGACTATTTTCTTATTGTTAAAACTCACGTTTGACTTTACAATACTGAGACGCATTAATAAGCAACATTTGTAGTAGAAATATTAAAACAGTATTTAAAAGACAAGACTTTTATTACATACAATTTAGAAATCGTTGTTGAATATATCTGTTTATTTTAAAACGAAGAAGTATAAATATTATCCAGAGTAAACAATATTCATTAAAATTTAAATTGAAATTTAGCTAGTCGCATAATCGCTAGCAAACGCTTTTTTAAAAACTATGTAAATAACTACATGAAAAAGTAAGAACTGAAGTAAGTAAATGAAAAATGAAAATCAATAAACATGTGTTCACGACATATTACACTTTTATTAAATAAATAAATCCAAATAATTGACAAATAAAACACATCTAAAAAATATCATCTCTGCAGTAACATTTCACGGAAATGGGAACAAGATCGCGAAGGGTGATAGCGAATGAGGAGAAAAGGAACGCAGGTGACGACGCAAAGGTGGAATTGAAACCTCGCTTTGACTAGCGAAAGAAAAAAACACACACAAAGTAGGTAACTATAAACCTAACCATAGCCATACCATTAGCATTTCTTTTTAAACCATTTAAAATGTTGATAGTAGGTATTTTTACCATATACGTACAGTACAATCGATGATAAATAATCTTGGCACACCTAGAGATTGGGTGATTTTTACAATTTGTTCCCGTAATAAACACATCTGTCTGGCACACTCGTGTTAGGTGATAGGTTTTTTTTATCTTCCCTTCACTGTACATTTATGAATACACTAGCTAGCGATTAATACTTCAACGAATGACGTATTCGTTTAGTTTCGTTCTACTTATGTTGCTACCTAAGTTTTAATTTTTTCAACAATTTTTAACATGTTATCTATGTTATCTAATAATGTATATTATATATAAGAATATGCTAATTGACTGTTATATATATTAATAAACATTTACAACATTTTTTTAAAGTCTGATTTGGCAACACTTTTGTCTTTTAGTGTAAAACACTTTTTTCATATTGAGAATATTCCCCTGCTCTGCCTTAGTCTATCACACTTGACTGCACTCAACCGCACTAGTCTTCAAAATTTAAACTTGCTTGGCACCTTTATTTGACACATAATGTTCGATCGTTGGCATGTTTATATTAATTCGTTGGCAGTCTTTGGTCCCACGTGGCAGGGGAGAATGGTCTCTAGGTGGGTGGTTTCAGAGGCGTGTTTCCTACATGCAGGTTGTTGAGCTGGGGCAGTAAGATGGCGGCTGTAGCTATGGTGGTGACCAGCACGAATACAGCCAGGAGAGCGCGGTCGGCCACAACAGCAACCTGGGGACAAGATTTAATGACAATTGGGTAATTAAATTCAGATATCTTCATAACACATTTTCGTCAAGGCAAACTACCTATAAAAAGTTCTATACAGCCCAGCTTCTGAAAATTGTTATTAAAAATGTTAATATAGTAGGTAAAATTTATCTGCATAGAAGTAATCGTGCTAACGTTTCCCCTTTGCGTAAACGCAATGCGTAAACGCATTAACGTAACGTTAACCCTTTGCGTTTTCTAATTGCTATTACGAGTATAAAACAAATAATACGAGCAGAACAAAAGATGAACTGTGATATGTTCAGAACATGAATTTGAAATCTTCTTGACAAGATATCGATAACGTTTGATTGAGTGTGTTTACAGACATGTTGGCAACCCGCCGTCGGTATCGATCAAGTTAATTAGAATATAGAAACAAATTTGCTCTTACATATTTGAGATAGGCGTCAAGCTCTTATATATCTATTGCTGGCTATATTTAATTATTGCCGTATGTGCTGCAGGCTTCGACTTTAGTTTATTATATTTATTATTTTTATAGAAAGATAGTCTAAAAGGACTATATCATTATATTTTACACGAAAATATACAATTGAGGTAATGTAATTAGCTTGTTTAAAAAATAAAAATCTTAATTGCTTTTGTTATTGTTCGCAGTAATATGTGTTAGTGGACTCTCCGTCTTCTAGGGCTAAATTTGATTGAAAATTAGGTACTGTTGAAAGAAAAGATTGTGAGGAGTTCTGTAAATAAACACTTTCTTTTTTATTTTACAAAATTAAAGTATTACCTACGCCGTGTAATGTGAAATTTTCTTTCGAATATAAATATAAATATAATATAAATATAAATATATTAGGACAAATCACACAGATTGAGCTAGCCTCAAAGTAAGTTCGAGACTTGTGTTATGGGATACTAACTCAACGATACTATATTTTATAACAAATACATATATAGATAAACATCCAAGACCCGGGCCAATCAGAAAAAGATCATTTTCCATCATGACCCGACCGGGGATCGAACCCAGGAACCCATTCCTTGGCCTTAAGATTAATCTACGGTATAAGGTAAATGGTACTTAGAAATAATTTAACCAAATAATTGTATCATCAGCTTACGTGTCTAGTTTGAGGAGTTCGGAGATTAACAGGAAATAGTCCATTAGATATAAGGTAATGTCTACAATGGAAAAAGAATACGTGACAAAATTTGGATAAGTGGAAGTTGACGGCGCAACGAGGGTTCCGTAAAATTCGCATTTTGTTATGCACATATGTATTTACGATTTTCAGATTATTCCTTAACCTGTGCTGATACCTCTAACTAAGTATTTCTGAGTAAAAGATAGAGGGACAGACAGGCAGACAATGAAGGGATTTAGCTTTAGGTATAGAAGCGCGTAGACCCCCATACCATAGAACTTAAAAAAATATACAAATTACATTAATTGACATTAGTATAACAAAGAAACTTTATTTTTGTTTGAATATGCTCAGTAAAATTAACAGTTATTTATTAAAATTTAACAGTTAAATTTACCTGTTTCCATTCAAGATTAGCACGCTCCATGCGTTCGCTGGCAGCAACACGTTGCTCGTGTCTCGCCGCGGCTTCCCGAATGGTACATCCGCAACATCCACAGCGCGAACATGTTGCCGCACATGTCGGCTCGACAGGCAGCGCGCCCGCTCCCGCTCCACCTGTCAGTGTAAACGAACCTTTACACTGAGTATATATGCAGATATTAAATTTCGTGTGAATAATCTATTAATCAGCCCACGTAGGCTGTGGTACTGAAGGAAGTTCCCAAATTGAAATTGTTTTATTAATGTTATATAAATTCATTCATAGGAAAAAGAAACAGAGAACAAAGTTAATTTCGGAAAGTTATGAAGAACATTCTTAAATGAAGAAAAATATACTTTGAAACCGATGCCACGCCATTCATTTTAATGGTGTTAATATTAGTGCCGATTTATTGAGTTGAACAGATCAAACAACGAGCCCTTTTGTTTTAAAGTTACTTATACAACAACTGTGTGAATATAGGAGACATTCTTATGAGATTAAAGTAATTAGCAAAGCAATTAAAACAAAAATTATGTTGTGATAATTACGCAAAGTGTATACATGTAAAGTGTACATAAAGCAAACATAACAAATTTTCACTCTGCATAATGAACGTTGCTGAAAAACATTGGTTAAATTAAATTAAACAAATTTTCGTGATTCTTGGAAAATTACTCCTAATTTATTTCACAAAATTCTGTATAAATGACATCGTGATATTGTGTTATAAATATAAAAGCTTTTAAACGTAGGATCCTTGTATAGATGTGTATAAAATGTGTTTGCTTGGTCATAATTTTTGAAGACATTTATTAGAAAACTTTATTCGAGTCCGGTATTTACTCACAGTAATAATCATTACTTTGGCCATAGTCATAAGGGAATTAAGGATGACCTTAAACTATGAAGTTTATTACTACAATTTGATGAAATCGTTCCGATAAATATTTTATTCTTATATATATCTCTTAATCTATTGAAACTACTAAGTTTAGAGTTTATTTTTTATTTCACCTACTATGAGATCACCAGAATGGTATAGCAGTTTATTGTTTATGTGTCAGAGAAATTACATTTACATTATTGTTGTCAAAGAGAGCATTGCATTCATTGTGTGACAAAAAAATGTACGAGCAGTAAACCGTTCAGGAGTTCCCACGTCTGGAGCCGTTCCTGCATTGATGTCTGGATCCTGGTTATGCATTATCATAATAATGCAATGTCATCCAAATTAAACGTGTGTAGACAATTTCAGCTCAATCGATTGAATATATCCACTTCAATATTGAGTTGCAAGATTCCACCCGAGACATAGAGGCATAGTGACAAAGTTCCATTGCAAGTTAAATAAAAGCTTGTAAAATCAGGACAAACCTTATGACCTATGTAAATGTCTATACATTTATGCAGCGACTACTTGTCTTATCTTGTCAGAAATAACATCAGTTAATCCCTGAGGCAGACTGGAGGTGAGAGTGACGGGTCAGAACTTGATTTATGGGATTGCCCCTATTACATCTCCGCACGCACGCGTTAACACCCAGACTTTTCTGATATTTTGATTTATAGTAGCTTTACACATATTCCTTTAAATATAAACAAATGTTTTTTGGATTCACACCATAAGTGCCATATATTGCAATACTGGGAATGTGACAACTGACCGGAAGTGTCAAATCATTGAACAGTGGCGACACAGCGTGGAACTTAACTTCTTAACTCTAACCCACGCTGTATTAACAATTCTAGCATTTAGTCACTAATAATTGTTAGCGGAGGTAACTAGTTAAACTAGCGCAATCTGGTGTGAATCCAAAAAACATTTGTTATTAAACTTATCACCAAAAGTGTTAGCAACGTGAACTGACCTTATTTTAGGGTGACCTACAATACGATTTAACGATAGAAGGATAATTATTACATAAGGAATCCTCATATTTTTTAGAAGAATATATCATTTCAACGCAGTCAAAACTACAATTTCTCGAAAGTTAACTTAAAAATGAAACACTAACACAGTCTAAAGCACACTATTAGTATGTTAAACTATATTAGAAACTGTAGGAAGGCTTTTATTATTGTCTTATCAACTATGTATACTAAGTAGTTTAAATGTTATAGTGCCGTGAAAAGTTAAATTTGTTGTTTGCGTGCAATCGTTCCACGGAGCAGCGCTAAGTTTACCTTGTCTTAACTCTTATACTTAAAGTATAACGATATTTCTGCGTATAAATTATCAAGCGTATTGAAAAAACTGTTTTTGTACAAGTATTTTTTTATCCCGGTATCCAAACCGGAAAAATATTTATCGCAATGCAATGAAAAACAAATAATGCATCTATAATTTCGAATTTGACTATAAACTAGAGTGTGATACAACGATTTTAACATGAACATACATATTGTATTAGAAAATAAAAGTGTTTATTTATTTTAAAATAAATATGACAAAATTAATTATGTCTGTTATTGCTAACACCAGTGTCCGATATTATTCAAAGAACCGAAACTATATTTATGATTACTACATGAATTTTATTTTATAAATAAAACAAATTATAAGCATGGCAAACAATAACAACAAGAAAAGAAAAACGAACTGTTCCATATTTAACTTACACCCATTTCAAATTTTATCGCGTTGACAGTCGGTGTCTCTGCTATTAATACTGACATTAAGATTAACCTGTTGGCGGGATTGTTGGCATTTGATAGCAAGTGAGAATAATACGGCGGGGGCAGGAGCCTGGAGGGAACCGCATTAATCACAATACAGAGCTCTAGTGTTCTGCCACATTAACTTTGAACATTTCTAGAAAGCCATAGCTTCAGTGGTTTTCGTAATCCCATTATACTTACCTACACAAGGTAACTAAACTATTTGCGTGCATGATTTTTGGCTTATTTTAAGGCTTTACAATAGTTGCACAGTTTGATTGAGTAGTGGTTAACATGCCAACTGCTTACATAGGTATTCTCAGTCGAGCAGTATAGAAAAAATACGTAACTAGTACATAGGTATAACTGAATAAATCTGCGATTAGTATTTCACTTACATACCTAGGTACATACAGTATAACAAATGGGAAGTTTTTTTTCCATGTAAGATAAGATATCTTGCATGGTGTAAAAAAAACTTTTTATAAGGTTAGATCATTACCAGCCAATGAAGTAGTAAATAAGGGACCAATTTTTTTAATTTTATAGACTCTAATGATGCAAAGCCTGAAATAAATAAATATATTGACAAATCACACAGATTGAGCTAGCCCCAAACTAAGTACGAGACTTGTGTTATGGGATACTAACTCAACGATACTATATTTTATAACAAATACATATATAGATAAACATCCAAAACCCGACTCAATTAGAAAAAGATCATTTTCCATCATGACCCGACCGGGGATCGAACCTGGGACCTCTCGGTTCAGTAGCAAGAACTTTACCACTGTGCCACCGAGGTCGTCAAATATATACCTAATTAGTTACACACAGTTGTAACGTCCTTAAACGGCCATCTTACATATAAAAATGTGTGCAAAACTATTTTATGGAAAGCGTTTACCCTACCTACTTGAATTTCCGATGCTACATCTAACTAGCAACTTTTTCACCTTTAAGTAATCAGGTAAAGACCGCCAGTTAACCACTCGCAGATAAAGAAAGTTGGGATGGCAACCTTCACCCGCTAACTAAGTTACAGTATAATTGGACCCACCCGGCGGGTAAGTATTGGGAATGAGTTTAGTCTGATTTGTCTTTTAATTAAATCTTAAATAATAATAAGGGCAATGTGCACATTAACTTAGCAAATCCTTACGTATTATAATAAAAAGTCCTCTGCCGCGTCTGTCTGTCTTTTGGCGATAAACTCAAAAACTACCACGCGGATTTTCACGCGGTTTTCACCAATAGTGATTCCTGAGGAAGGGGTATAATTAATTATGTTTGTACTCCTAAATATAATAGTACTCCTTAAAGCGATGATTTCTTAAATCTTAACATACAAAATTTATTTCGTTATTTTATTTTATTATGTAAAAAAACATAACAGTATATATTTAGTTCCGAATTGGTAAAAAAATCATGTAAAGTTTATCTTTTAAAATAATTGTTATCGAAAATATGTTCATATGATTATTATGAAGCATAACACAATACACCTACTTCCACAATATTTTCTAATGCATAGACTTCCACTGGGACAGAAAGTACCGGATTTCCATAAAGACGACGCCAACTATCCAACTGAACATCATCAATCACAAAGCGACCGAAGTGCTGAGAACACTTCAATCCTTCCGTCCCTAAACGAAAAACTCTGGGATTTGACAAAACGGAACTTTATCGCGGAAATCTCACAAGTTTTGCACACAATTGCCCTTTTATTACAAACCTTCAAAACTGTAACGGTGGCGTGTGGTTCCCCTCTAGAACAAGACCACTCAATATCCTCCCGTGGATGTCATACAAAGCGACTAAGGGACAAATAGCCTAAAACAATAGCTTTTTCAAGGAGAGTTGACATCAGACAGGCAGTCGGTTGTAAAATTGTATATTTTTAGAATATTTGTTACTTGTATGCTAACAGGCTTCGCGGCTTTACAGCCTCAATCGCAACCGGGAACATGCAGAGACGAGTGAAGATACCTATTTCGAAACAGAATAGTTTTTTAACAATGACCGATCTTTTTACAGAAACAATTTGAAGTTTATTAAATTCCACAAAGATTTATTATGATGCTAGCAAAACAAAGGTAATGGGTACTTAGACTGATATGATCTGTAAATCGGCGTCGGCGTTTATCACCCTCTAAAGTTGTTGAATGCATGATAAAAGGAATTTATTACGTGCACAAAGAAACGAATATATCTTGGCGACCTAATGTAATGCACGTAACATAAGAATAGCTCTGTCACTTTACATGAAAACTTTCAGCTATCGGTTAGGAGTTATAACTCATAATTCGTATTTTTTTACAGAATCGAGGCGCATAGCCAGGGCTTTTCTATTTTATTAGCCGTAATAATGTCGATTAACACCAAATAGATATGAGGTAATAGTAGCAGATACGTGTGATTATGGACTTACCCATATGGTTGTGGTTGTGTCGGGCGAACCGCGGGGATGCAGGGGGCAGAGGGGTGCCGTCGCAGCGCACGTCTGCCTTCAGCCGGGAGCCGGTGCGAGGGTTCACTTGGACCCCGGGACCACTTGACACCAGCCCGTTGTCACCCTGCAATGTTATTCTTTTTAAACATCTTCGAATTATCAGATCATTACAAAATAACCAATATTTATTGTCTTTTCGTTTACTAACAGGCTATTTTATTCTTATTACAAACCTTCTCGATAGGTTTTTTATGAAAATGCATGTTTATATAATGCATGTTCATAAAAGTGAAGTGTTAATTTTATATTAAAACATTCAACACTGTATATAACTAATCATTTTCCATGTAATAGTTAATATTTATTCCCTGTTGTAGTAAGTTTTTGATGTAAAACATTCGTACATTTACTTTCAGAATATCAATATGAACCCTGCCATGGGTATCAGTATTTTTATGCAAACGATCGGTAGGGACGGATCCTATGTAGTGGGGAGTCTACGGGATAGAATAAAAATGATCATATAAAGGACAGGTGATCTGATCATATATTATTATTTTTAGAAATTCGTTCAAATTCCTAAAGGAATAGAGCACAATTTTATTTTCTTACCGCTCCCGACACTGAAGTATCATTGAATCAAGAAATCAAATTATCAAAGATATAAAGTTTCTTTCCGATTTCTTTTGACTGATTTTCATATTTCTAATTTTCTAAAGTCTACCTTTGATTTCAAACAACTCAACCAATGATTTTATTATGTGATACTAACTTCGCTCTAGCTAATACATAATAAAAAAAGAATTAAGTTATATTAATGTATGTTTAGTTATATAATGAAGTAACTGTCCAGAAGACTTTTTTTAAGTACACTGGGTACTTAAAAAAAGTCTTCTCGAAGTTTCAGCAAATTTGCGGAAAAAATTTAGGGAAAAATATATCGACGACAAGTCCCAAAGCAGCAGGGGACAACTAAACATACTTATTTGAAGTCTTTCTTTACATTACACTTTTTTCCAACTAATATTTTAGGATATTTATAACTTAATAAGTGAATAAATATTTCAGACTCTTCTCTAAAAATTACACATTTACTTATTTACATTCGAAACGGTTAATATATGATAAATTAAAAGAAATAGGACAGAATTCATATATTAGAAAGAATATTTCTCTTTTAAGAGGTATGAAATTTGTTGGCAGATTTTAAGAAATATTTTGGTCAATTACACAACTTTTTAAGATTGGTAATATTTAGGCATGCTAGTCACAAACCCAGGTGCGCAGAGCTCATTGAATTTTGAGCACGTGAGTCTTTTTTACTGCTATCAATTGGCGAAGATATTCTATTTCATTCAGAAATTTAACCGCTGAATTTCGAATTGCTCTTGTGCCGATTTGATTAGATCAAGAAAGTGCTATTGTTAATTTTATTATTACTTTAATTTAAAAATTTCTTTAATCTGTTTCTCGGTACGTACTAATTCTGTGTTGCCATATTCATAAACTTTTAACTACGTGACCGATTTTGGGGTAGTTTCACTGTTTCAGTTTCCGTCAAAAACACGCGTATTACCTTTGTAGTATCGGTGTCGAAGTTGATGTAAAACAGCGGCTGACGGCTGCAGCACCGGCTCTCACTCCTCTATAATCCACACAATCACACAATATCTAAAACACGAACCTTTGTAGCGTCGGTGTCGAAGTTGATATAGAGCAGGCGCGCCAGCCGCTGCAGCACCAGCTCTCGCAGGACGCCCGGCACCGGCTGCCCTCTCACTCCTCTACGAGCAACACAATCATATTCACACAATAATCTTTATTATTTGGCAACAAATGAATCATTTACAATATAATAATTAATTGCAAAAAAAATACCAAAATTTTAAATAGCACTGGTGTTCTTTTGTACATTTAGTTTCACCTATAGTTTAAATAATGCCGTCTCAGAGTGATGTAAAGACTGACGATTAGCTATAGGCTTTGTTATTCCACCACAATTCGGGCGATACACTCGTGAGCCGGGTAAAGTTTCTCACACATCGTTATCTTGTACAGCGTTTTTAAATTATGGAGAAATAAAATCTCACAATACCTACTAATTAAAAAACAAAAAAAAACTAAAAACATAACTCTTTTTTGGACACATTTTACTTTATTGTAAAATTAGTGTGCTTAAATATTTCGAATTATACAGTGATTTTAAAAATCGATTGATATATTAACCGTATGTGTGAATTCAGAATAAAATCAACAAAATGACAGAGAAATTTAACAATCAACTAATTAATTGTACCCAATTGCACTGACATTTCAACTGAACCACCCGTAATAAAGAGGATTACTTATTTATCAATCATTATGAATGAGAGAAGATTACATATCAGTTTTTTAATTGAAATATGTATATTTAAACAATTTGACTCGCCTGTATGATATATTGAGAGTGACGACGGATAACGATGCGGAGAATGACACCAAACACGTACTCACACCATAGTATAGACCTGTTGATAAGCAATAAAATAATTTACAAAAAAAAATAAGCACAAATGTATTTCATTTACAATAGTATGTAACAAAACAAATGTGTATTTACATATACAATAATTGACAATGTATGTCGACACTAAGTAAAAACCTGAAACGCTGTTGTATAATAAAAAACAATGTTTATTCAAATGAATTAAATCCATAGTATGATAGTATAGTTTTGTGTATTATAACATATATAGTCTAAGATACAGTAGTATGTTAAGAAGACAGCAAACGATCCCATTGTTAAGAATTTACATTATTTTAGAACCGCAGTGCACTATTACGTGGCCAAGGTGACTTCACTCATAACTCTCAAATCTGGCAAGTCATAACTGATCAGTAATGACTTGCTACTTGATATTCCACTGAGTGTAAGCACAAAATCAGCGGCACATCCTTACTAGAAGTCGATTTATCTCGATTATGTCGAAGAGGCGTCAGAGCAAATTCGATGAATGCTATTTGTAAAGCCCGTGCACACCAAATTGTATGCGCAGCACTTTTGTTGTACAATTGTATTGATAACGCAAGCATCCGCATTACGCATGTACACGTTAAAATTGCATACAATCTTGCTATATACGTGCTGCGCGCATGCATTGGCCTTTATTAAATGAGCTTTAGAAATATCACAACTTCTATCTTTTCACACTGAGCCTTCACACGTGTGTTAACGACTTATTAAATATTCTTCATACATATTAAACATTACCTATTATTAGTTACGGCGCGGCGTGAATTAGGTTATTTTATCATTAGACTACTGTCTTACTCGTACTAATATCATTTCTTACAAAGATAACGAAGAATTAATTCTGTAAGACAAAGGAAAATTGTTTTATTGTTAAGTATCGTAAAATAAAGTCAGCAGAATATTGCACCTGAGTCGGATAATTATTGCTAGGGTGCACTTTTATATAGTTTTATCGTTTAAACTGTACAGTTATTGTTTTCTTCACTGTTGGTGAGCCTTCTGCAAAGAATATACAGGATATATTATTTTCTACTTTGCTATGTAACTAGAATTTGTAATTTATGTAGTTATGTTAGTTACATCAATTTCATAAACTTGGTGTGAATTATCGGGATAAAAAGTACCCTATGTATTATTTCAGTTTATATTCTACCCGTGTACCAAATTTCATAACAATCCGTCCAGTAGATTTTGTATGAAAGTGTAACAAACAAACACACATAAATCCTCACAAACTTTCGCTTTAATAATATGAGTAGGATACAACATTAAAATCTTATATAGCGTTCCAAAGTACTGAATACTGTTATGCAAATCTGTTTACAGTTGCTTCAGAGGTAGTTCACAAATTTCCCGCATAATGCCGTCACGATTGCGACTGAAACCTGGACTGACGATTATGACATCATTGCACAAGGACAGGTCAAGTACTGACTCTAATATACCGGACCAAATTGTGGAGAAGTTTTACAACATTTGTAATTATGTGAAATAGCAGGCGAAAAAATTTATTATATGTATTACGAGTACAACATTTTATCAAAATTTTAACAAAGTTTAGCTGTGAAAGCGTGATAGACTTTTGCATTTATGATATTATTATAAATATGGGTATAAATCGACAAAACAATTTTATAGTCTTACTGATAAGGGGTGTTTTCTCAGTGGGAGGCAGTGTGTCCCTGATTGTCATCAGGAAGACAGTCATCGACAGCAGCGCGCTGATGCCCAGGGTCACCTTCTCTCCAGATTCCGATGGCACGTAGAACACCAACAAGGCTACAATAATAAATATTATGTTGATATTTGTCAAACACACAGGTCTATTCTCGTGTCTTCCCATTTTTTTGTAGATTATACTTGAAGTAAGAATAATAAATTGCTACCTATATTCAAATATACCGAATGAGGATTGACGTCAGGAAAACACCACCGGGCGTACCACAGTCGAATCTTCAAACCTTTGTTTTATAAGGACCCCGGGCTTCATAACTGTGAATGAAACCGGGAACACACTCAGGCGAGAGAGAGAAATAACAAATGTCTATCTAAACAAATGAACTAAATTTCAAATCTGTATAAAATTATATCTATCTATTGAGTATATAATAATATGAAGGTAAATAAGAGTAATAAGCTTTATTTTATTTGAAAATTTTCTATAGACTTTACAAAAATGTAATTTAGTGTTACATTACGAGTGAGAATATTCATGAAACACGAATTTGAAGATTCCGACTACAGCTATAAAGGTTATTTTTTCCTCCTGAGTGAACACAGCGTCAATATATTATTGTAAGTAAAAAACATAACCCTTTCCTGAAGGAAAGGGCCGGCAACCTGAGCACAGATGTAATTAATTATTTCATAATTAATAAAATATTAAACGAACCAATGCCATTGATCAGCAAGCAAGGCAGGATCAGGTTGAAGACGTAGAACATAGGCCTCCGCCTCAGCTTGATGACGTACGTAATGTCAGGGTAGGGCTCCACGCAGCACGAGTAGTATTGGTTGTGGCGGATGGCCTCGAAGCTCACCAGGTCGAACTCTCCGTTCGTCTGGTAGTTCGTCGTGTCCCCCTCATCAAATTGCTTCTTCAAGTCGAGCTACTCGAACACAAAGTTCATTTCATTGTCTATTTACAACAATGGGATATCTGAAATGTTACGCTAGAAAAACCCTTGTATATCGACTGATGGACAGAACACAAAGTAATCTTAGATTAGGACGTTTCCTTTTGATGTTGACCTCAAAGACCTAAATCAAATACTTGTGTATTTTAGTCAAACTAGTTGTATCTATGTCTGCTTTAATAAAACTAAATGTTATAATTTGACTCGAAATATTTCCCGTAGCTACGATACTCGTAGACATATTTGTAGCAAAGCTACGCAATACGTGTAGCCGTCATACGCCGTCTACCATAAAATGTGACATGATGTTATAGGTATAGTATAAGTATGTAGATGTATATACACCTCGTTTTTTTATAATAACACTTTTTTATAAATAAATGTAATTTTAATTATGCCCACAACATACCTATATATAGTGCAAATACATAATAACCATAAAAAAATCGAAAATTAGACTTGTAGTATATTTCATGTTGCACTTTCAACATTAATAGATCTGATGTTTTATGGCTTAAATTTTTTCACATTCTTTTAAAATAGACACAAATTTCATACATAACTTTTATCTCCGTCTTCACCAGTCATTTAAAATGAGCAAGTCGGTCTGATGCAAACTGAATAGTGTATGAATGAATTCAGAACGGGCTCGACAAATATACCCGGATAATATAGCTGAGTCAATTTTAAAGAGAATCTCAATCTAAAAGTCAAATAACAAGAGCAAGGAAGAAATTCAAAAATCGTCGGCATGCCATCCAAAGATATCTTGTATAGATGAATAATCTCCAGCGAATTATTCTTTTTTTAAGCTTGAAAGAATTCCCTTTTATTTACCTCTGCTAAGACCTTCACTTTTGCTTTGGATTAATAACTAGGCCAGTACTGTACTGTACATAAAAAAATACAATGTCTTTGAAGACATTTTTATTTGCAATTCTAGCCACATTCCTGTCCCGTTATTTCTTTCTAAAATGGCTTATGTTAAGATTTGGGTTCTTTCATGAAAATTCCCCTTGCATACCCAACTACTATTTTAGGGTTACTTTAAGGTTCCATTGTCAACTCCTCCCTTTATATTTTATGTTTGTTAAGTTCATATAAAAGGATCATATAAGAATAAAACCTATTTCAGTCGATATCGATATCGACGTAGAACATAGTAAACATAGGATAGAACATTACAATTTATACAAAATTACAGGTATGTAGGTAATCGATTACATACCTGTAGTTTTATATAAGTTGAGTTCGTACTTATAGAATTTTTCCAAATGCAGCATGCATTTGGAAAAATTCTCAATGCAGCATACAGCATGTTAGCAAGAAATGTGTAGTTTGAACCCTATTTTTAAAACCCTTTTATATAAAATCACATTGTTTGAATAACTTCTGAAGCCGATCCACCCCGCTTAGCGCGCGATTCCGATTAGCAATCACGGCTCCTTTTTTCTTTTCGTTCATTAAATCTTACTTTCTGAAAACTTTTGAATAGTTAACTAATCTAATCTCATCAAACCGCGGCTCTAGTTTTCTATACCTATACTACATTAATATATTTGCTTCGATATATATTTTGTGACAGTGTAGCTGAAAATACAATATATTGAAAGGAATATATTACGAAAGTGCGAAGTGAGGCGTGCATGGGATCGGCTTATAAGCCGCCTGCTAGTGTACCCGCAGCCGGCTGAGCGGCACGGCGACTGTAAGCAACTCCTCTCCGATATCGCTACATTTAAAATTACTAAGAATATCTCTATACAATCCTGTACTTCTTTTAGAAATTACAGGATTATTTACTCGAGTTCTCGTATTGTAAAGACGTTTTAGAGATTGTAACACGATTCACGCATTCAATAGATCTGTTACAATAATTACGAATCAGTTTAATCTGCATTAATTTATAATTCAAAGCAGTCGTATTTATGTTAATATTTAAATAAATGGAATAATAATAAATAGTAAACGATGGCAATTTAAGACAAAATTAATACCATATATAAACCAAGAAAACATATAAAATTACTGATTATATTAATTTTGTCTTTGTAAATGACAAAAATGTTGACATACGTGAATTCCGAGTAAATATATTTCTCTTCATAAAACTGCGGTTTGCCCAAAGCTGTAAAAAATGTGAGGACGTTTTCAATTCCACTGATGTAGGTTGGGTTTACAATGTCACGTGACGTGGGAAACATGCAGAGATAAACGAATAGAATTTCATTTTTTGCAAACAAATTTAGTTACAGTAACATTGACAGTAACTATCCGCGAAGGGACATAAAATGTAACCTAGAAAATTTCCATACATACCTACTTACCATCTTATCTAAGTAATATTTTAGATGAACTAAAAATCAAATCTTGGTTGTTCTATTACAACCAAGAATCGATTTTTAGTTCGCTAAAATGCTATGCTTTCAATGAACCAGTCCATAAATACAATTTTAATGAACGATGAAGCCAAACAATTAATTAATCGGTCATAATCAAACAAAGAGTCTTCGTAAGCTTAAAACCAACCACGAAGTCATGCCACTTTTGTTTAAAAGGATAAAAATAAAACTGCTTTAAGGTGAACTGCCAAATAATAGACTGTTTAATTATACCAACAATATGTAGAATCTGCCCCTAATTAAAGTCCTAATGAAAAATGTAGCAATATAAAAGCAAAGAAGAGTATGTTATATCCACAATATTTTCCTTTGGTGTCGTATGTACAAGCTGGTTCTTATTCTTACAAATTAATTTTGTTTTTGTTAAATGTTTGTAGGATATAATTGCAGCTGGTAAAGTTTTAAGTGTTAACAACGCATTCAAAATTGTGTACATAATTCAACTATGCGTTCAAAGGTCATTTAGATTAATGTATTAATTTTCAATAAGTGCGTCTCTCTCATCTCATCAATATCTCATCAAAAAATCATACATCTGCTCGGACTTACGGTCTTACTATCAAAATATTACGCCCGAACAACAAGAAAGATATTCGGATAAATCATTGTTAGGATATTTGATCTATGATTGCAGTTTTTTATCTCATTGTAGGGTTTTGCTATAATTTTTTTTCAAAATTACTGTTGGTTAGTGCTGAACACGAACGAATAATATTAACTCATTTTAAAAAGTATGTTTTATGATGTTAGTGAACACAATCATTTAACAGTGTACTTCAGCTTCTTTTGTTTCACTTATTCTTTGATAAATAACTTTGATATATAGCAATATAATGACTGAGCATAATATTAAGTATATTATGTTATTCAATAACAAGAAGTAAAACTAACAAGTTCGAAACAAAATAAATGACTTGCAAACGTATAATGAGATTGCTACAACCCGCCATGAACACTCGATGACTGTGATCGCAAATAAATAAATATCCGATTGTCTACCAGTTCTCGGATACAAGAGACTCGAGTACTAAAGCAATTTTATTTACTATTCTGTAAGCAAAGTGTACTTAGAATAATGCAGCCCTAAATTACTTTTTAACCAGCACAGAGTATTCGACATTAAAATATGCGGTTTGAAACTTTCTACTTAAAGAATAAAAAAAATTAAGGGAAAATCATGTTCTAGGACTGAAATAGAAAGGCTTTGATTTTGGAATTAACTTTGATACCTCGTCACTAAGTTTATTATAAAAAATAAGGTACAAATTTTCTATTTTTACAGGTCATTTCGTTCGCTTTCAATTAAATTATAATGGAAAGTAGAATACTGACAAATTGCAGAACTAAATAACTTTAAAAAATGTTTCATATGACTATTTTAAAATACGATAGTACAATTGTGAGACGTTAAAAGTCTCAACTCTTTCAAGTATTCGTAATTTTATGTTCTGCAAACAAGGTAAACCTTTTACAACCACGTTACTAGTTTAAGCGGCCATGAAATCTGTGAAGTTCTCTCTCCATTGTTGTATTACTTTTACTGCACTGAAAGGAGGAGGAGGACAATAAAGTAGATTTGATTTCACTTGCTATAAAAAATATTTGAAGTCGTAAAATTAAGTCGTTCTCTATTATTATCAAGAGCTAAACTTTTATATTATTTATTAACAACCACAGACTTACATATTAACTTGAGTAACCAACGTATACAAAATCATTATTATTGTTTGCAGCAGGTCGAAATTCAGTAATTAATTTGCTTTTGTCTGTCATACGAGTAACATACCGTACTCTGCACGCACAAAAGCATTATGTTTCTGGGAAAATATGCTGATAAATTATTGTTGTCTTATTTTGTTTCCTGTATCTTTGTGTCAAAATATAAAATGTGTCGTATTGTTTGTACCATAATCTTTGAATTTAAATTTCTTTGTAGGAGAAAAACTATTTATAGTCGTTGTACTAAGTACTTATAGTAGTTTTCATCGACCACTAAGTAGTGGTCGTTTCCGGTGAAGGAAAACATCGTGAGGAATCCTGCACTCTGGTTAATAACCTATGTGTGTAATGGCAAACCACTCTATGAATAGCGCCAAGAAAGTAATTATGTGTGTTTCATTCCACGCAACGATCATGACCCTAAGCCATGAAGAATGCGACTTTGACTGAAAATGAATGAATGAACTTCAATATAGATAATCAGTTTGCCCGATACTATACAATAAAAAAGGTTATGCCTATTTGTTATTGAATCTAGAATGTGGTCGTCGTCGGATCATAAGCTCCTTCTTCATTTTATATAGAAATAAGGTACTTACTTTTAGAATAATTTATTTATTTAATCATTTTTGATATAAATGTTTTATATTTATGGATATAAATGAGATATATTTTGATCAAAAATTAATTTATTAGATATATTTCATCTTATTGCCCACCTCTCATAAAAATACAGTGCACAAACTAATAAAAACTGACCTGGAATCCATCATAGGTCCAGGAAGCCCACTTCATGGTGCACAGCTGGACATCAAAAGGGAACTGCTCAACATTGATGTCACAGACGGACACATAGATGCCGTGGCTAAGCCACGTGACCTCTCCCGTATGCTTCACGATCACGTTCGTGTTGATGACCGCGGATCGATAATTGGGGTCAGCGCTGAAAAAAAAATCCTTAGGCTTCGATTTATAGTCGTGGCATATCTAGCAGCGCACAAGCACCGCTTTTAAAAAGCAGTGCCTATAGCGCGGGTTGCTCCTCATGCTGCAAAATATGTTACCGTAGGTATATAGGTACCCCGCCCGTGTATATAAACAAGGTTTTAATATACATTAGATTGCATGAAAAAATACGGAAACAAAACACGGACCTGCTATTGCGACGTGCCGGCGTGCGCACCAGTCTTATACCATGAAGGGATCTCTTCGAATCATCAATGTGATATATCATTACCAACCTTGTTTTGATACTAGCGTGTACCACCACTAGCGGCATCTCCACGATCCAGCTGTCTATTGCCATTTGGAAGAAACTAAACCTAACCCCATTCTTTTGAAGTTAATCGGGGTCCTGTAGATGGATTTATCCTACTACTCTCAGAGTCATCGGTCAAGGTTGATTGTGAGGAAGTAAGGTGTAGCGAGAGCTAGGTGATTATGCTCGACCAACACAAAGGGAAGATCTTCCCGCCAGGCTAGGTGTTGCGCCTGGGGAACCGCAGGGCTCCGACGCGACGGTTTGATGTCGGAGGTTGTATATATGCTTCCAATCGAAAACGCACTGTCTGCGCGGTCTAGGCTTGTTAGCTTCTGGTAGTGAGTTGACCGTAGTGCCATCTGTCCGTAGAGTCGTGGATCACTTGTGTGACTTGTCATGCGTATGGTCGGCTTTTACATCTACGGCGTTGTGCATGTGGCGTGGTAGATGTCGCCACAAAGGTATTATGGCAAAGACAATATTTACATTCATTTATTACATTTATTGACGAAAAATAGATTTTACCAAAAATACTATTGCTGAAAAATCTTTAAGAGAAATTCAATTTTTTTTTCATCATTATATTGTGTAAATTTGACATCAATGACTTAAATATTCCTTCAAGTTAATATTTGTACAACGTGAGTTGGGGAACGAAATTAATATTATTATTTTACCTAACCCCAAACATACCCCAACAAATGTTTGCGAAAAACAAATCAAAGTGGATTTCGAAAGCAAATGGAGGGTTCTAATATTATTTGTTCTTCGAATGCCTATAGAAATATCTATACATATAATAAAACTTTAAATGGGCTACGTATATAGGAGACATTAAAGAAAAATAATTAAAACATTTTTTATGCAAAAATTACTGAATGAAATTTGATGCGGTTTTTATATTTGTATAGCGAAAGATCTAGCTTAAAATCTGGTATAAGTTTCATTGCGATACGTTGCCTAGAACCCGATATATTGATAATATAAGACCTAACGCACGAAATAAACGCGGGACGCGGGCCAAGCTGCGCGCAAAAGAGTGAAATAATACAATATGTATAGTAATACATTTATCGGTAGCCATAAACAATCTAATGTCATTACGCTAGAGTTTGACTTTTATTTATTTGTAATAACTTAATTGCAAGAAAATAAGTACATACAAAATTAATTCAAAAAAGATACATGTATAACGCCAGACTTATCCAATGTACGGATCTCTTACAGTTCACCGACGATAGGTTTATTTTATGTGGGTCACGTTTAGGTGAATTTTGGGTCACTTTTCAGACCGTCAAGGATGTCACGTAATTTTGAAATAAGTATAATTTTTTTGTAACACATTATGTCAATCTGTAAACACCATCCAATAATAATCTTTTACTTAAAAGCTACAAAATCTGATGTTAATGCCTCCCGTGTAATATACCGGTGCAATACTTATTGCTTTAACAAATAATGACAACCGGGATAAGTCTTCGGATCCGAACATGAGTGATTGCGTATTTTGTACAGACAGGTGAATTTGGAACTTGACAGCCAATAAATTACATGTAAAATTCAATCTAAGTTCCGTCATTATTTTGTACTTCGTTTTATTAAAGCGAAAAAACAATTTAGGGTTAGATACCATTTTGCACAGTTTACTTTACTTAATAGACTTTGTTCTGCCTCACCTGTCCGTACATTTATTTCTACATGAAGTAATCCAGTTAATTACATGAAATTCAGTATTTTTGTCTTACTATCACGCTTTCATGGCTATAGCGCTGGATAGATTTTGATGGTATTCAAATAGATATAGTTAATATCCCGAAGTCAAACATACGCTACTTGCGTTAGTTCAAGAGCTGAACGTGGAATGATTTTGAAATTGAATTTCAGGCGCGCGAATTTTCTTTCTAAGCAGATCCCGGGCTTTGGAGCCTCACAGCCGGGAGCACGGTCAGATTAGACAGAGAGTACTTACTTATTGTAGAGAATAATATCTGGTTTCCAGACCCTTTCGTAGGGTATTCTGATGACGCCAATGCCGTTGAACTCACTGGCATTCCACCGCAGGTGGTAGTCCATCCAGACCTGGGTGATCCAGCAGTTGGTCGTCAGCAGCTGGTCTTTCTCTTCCTGGTATAAAAATAATAATAATTTAAAAATAACGTTGTTTTAAATATTACGACGTTATAAAATACTCAGCACGCAGCGTAAAGTAGGTAGGAAAAAAATAATTTAATAGCCTTTCAATGTCCCATTGTTGGACAAAGGCTTCTCTCCCATTCCGCCAAGCCGGTTCGCTCTTGGCTCATATTGCGTTATTTTATTGATAACCAGCCAATGCGTCCTTGGTTAACTCAAAGGAAAGAAATCATACTGTGTATTATGACAAGGACATTCTAATGCGAACGGAGCGAATTATTCGTAATTTGATTAGCTTGATAAGTTAAATACTTCAAAAATATAACGTTAATTTAATGTAGCTTTAGGCTTAAAATAATTCTTGATAAAGCTCTTAAGCTTATGTAGCTTTACGCTCAAACATTAATTCTGGCTATTGATGAAGCCCTTGTCACTTCCAAAACGATATGAAAAAATTATATTTAATTATTATGAATAATTAATTATTATGAAAACGTACCGGATGAATTTTATCAAAATGTTCTTGTTATTATACTAATGAAATTCACCCAATTTCGAAGAAATAATACCTAATATAATCCACAATATAAATATTAATATTATCCACTTGTGAACCGGTTTCAAGAATACTTCAAAGGTATTAAAATGCCCATCAAATTCCTAATAAAATAATGGCTTCATTCAAACAAATAGCAATTAGCGAACGTTGATTCTGTAAATACGCTTACTACTTGAACATTTAGAAAAATGAAATAAAAGATTATTGATATAAGGTACATAAAAGTAGCATCAAGTATTAATTTTTATACAATAAAATAACTTAATATATACTCTGATCTTGAAATGTCTTTCACATTTAAATTACTCGTCTTAAGTAATACATAAAATGAATTTGTGCTTACTCACAAAATGGAAATCTCTGATATTTCACGCGTAGTCTGAAGTAGAAACTTTTTCGTGTATTTTCGATAAAACTCATAACTTCATTCTAATAAATTAAAGTATAAATTTGTTTTTGTAAGTCTTACGAAGAAAATGTAATTTTCTGAAATTACTTTAATTATTTGTTAAAATTGAGTTATTCGTGCCAGTAGGTACCTACGGTTTTCGTATTCTTGTCATCGAAATGGTAATACCCACGTATTTTTGACAGCGAGGAAACTTGTTGCATATCATCTTTTTTCAATATAATGATTGATTAATTTCAATACGGGAAACAATAACATTGTCAGCTTGACAGAAACTGAAATTCATCATCATCATGTGCAAATCGCAAATGTGGGTTTATGCCTGCCCAGGTATAAATGTTTTTGCCCCGGCGTAAACCATCTCTGATCTTGAGTTTTCTCTCACAATAATGAAAGTATGTAGGTTGGTTCAATTAATTTGTTCCTTTATCTATTTGAGTAGAAAACGTATTGTTTTGATACTATGTTCTAGATTCTTCAAACATTGAAATGACTATTCATTCCTAAACATTGAAAACAAAATCGCATGAACGAGTCTATTCTAACGCTTATCAAAGTAACGTACAAACGATATTCAATTGTTTCCATTGGGAGTAATAATTTTACATTCATTGAATAGCGCTCGTCAAATGAAATTGAAATCAATATTTTCAATTTGCGTAACTAACGGCGTAAAAATAATATAAATTATCGACAAGTCATTAAAAGTACCTAAGTGTATTTTTAGAGTACAATTCGAGAATTCAAACGTAAAAATTTTGTACGATTTTATTAAAAATTGTATGAATCAATGAGGTTTTTTGAAGATCTAATTTATACAAAGTTTATTTCACTTGGGTTAGGATTAGATAAATATAATCTCGGTCCAAAGATAACTTTTAAAATCCAAAAGCGTCCCCTAAAATATCTTAATAATTAAGTGCCACATTTAGTCTCGTAATTACATTCCCGAGTATGCAACCGCTTTTACGGTATATTACCACTAAACACCCTACATTTCATTACGGCAGTCCCTTTTCCGGCGTCCTAGGTTAGCGACAGACGCGGCAAGGCTGTGCAATGCCTCATGTCCATGTCAAAAGTGTGTATTTACTTCTGTCCTAAATTGTCACCGTAATAATTCACGCACGACGCGTACGTTAGAGCAGCATTTCGTCCGTTAGCTAGAACGCCAGGTTAACATGACACATCATTATTAGACAAAGGTGGAGCGGAAATAGCACATTCCGAGAGAACTGACACTTAATACGATAATTCTAACTCGTATCTGAGGTAGGAAGATTATACGTAATATGAGATGGATGGCTCCGATGGAGGACCAATTCTAAAAGGAGGCCTAGAAAGTGAACATTATACTAGGTATCCATAAGAACCATTCCGACTGAAAAAGTAATAAGAGTATAATTGCTGCCTCCATCCATAAGTATAAGACGGCCAAATATGTCATCTTCCAAACGATAGCGTATGGAAGATAACATATTTTTTTGCAGTTAGCACTGACCACGATTATTGTAGTGGATAGAATGTCCAACTCGATCTCAGTAAATTGTAGAGTAAAAATTATTCTCTTTTTAGAATATTTAATTTTCTTCCTTTCACAAATACTTGTGAAAACATAGATAAAAGAAGTGTGAAAGAAAAAAACATTTCCTGTTCAAGAATCGTTACAAAAATGTTATAATAATGTAATGTAATAATAAAAATGTTGTAATCTATATTTATCTTTCATTTATGCCGATATCCAGACAGACCTTAGGTATGGTTAGTGTTCCTTGAGATCTGCCGTGAGGTACTTTATATGGGGACTCTTTTTGAAATTTTGTTTTATGCTATTGATTTTTGGCCTAATGCATAATAAGGCATTTTTGGCATAATAAACTTTTAACTTGGTTAATTATGTTTCTAATAGATATCCGTTAATTGTAAGAACGTTATGCTTTAAAATCATTATGCTAAAATACAGTATGATATATTACATTATGACTTAACTTTCTAGGTCTTAGGTTTTACTGTTCTAGCTGGTTTAAAGAATCTCAGTTTAAAAATTCAGAATTAAAACGTATGCTATATTTATTTCAATATAACTAATCAAAGTTCACTTTGATTCTTTTTGATTCTTACATTTGGAATTTGGATTAAATTTGCAAATTCTTATTAGTTTGTTCATAAACACTAGTAGTTTGTACTACTAAAACTAAAATATTTGTGTACTGATAATGGACCGAATTAAAATAAATACTTAAATAATGATAACCCTTTATAACTATTTATAATTCTCTGACATTTTTAAAAATCTCAAAGAGTCCCGCTGTACATCAAATTTCCTTATAAAAATATTTCGTATCTGGTATCAGTCTTTTCCCCAGGGTGTGATAATGAAAAATGTCAAACTTTTCGTTTTTACCTCGAATTTTGACACATATTGCGTAGATGATATACCTCTGGAGAGAGACAAAAACTTCGCATGCCACAAAAAGCTTTTCACGGCGTGAATTAATTGAGTGTGGCAACGAAAAAATATTCAATGGATCTGTTTAATCTGTGGGTGGCATGCATTGTTGCATACTCACACGGCCATTGTGTGGCGCGCGTTGTGAATAGGCATACTGGTTCACTAATAATGAAGAGCATTCACTCGATTTAGAGCAATTTGGTGTTAATTTCGATTGTTTGCGGCCTATACAGAACTACTACAGAACTATGAGAATTGGTCCCTTAGTTTTCTAAAATAAATTAGGCTACGGTGATCGCTGAGCATCAGGTAGGCCATCAATAAAGCCTGTTAACCTCTTGATAAGTAGTATAAAAATACCCTGTAAGTTATACTAAGCTATTTCACTACAAGTCAAATCAATTACTTTTTGTCATTTGTGTACTAATGTAAACAACTATTATAAATACTATGTATATATCAAATATAAATAAGACCAATATTTGTCGATTGACTTCTTTGGAGAAAAGGCTGCGGTGTCATATTTTGTTAATTTATTACATAAAGAAATATTTTTAATGGTGTGATTAGCTACTAAGATTCAACAAACAAATATTTCATATAGTTATAAGTACAATATTGAACAAACTACTGTTACACATTTAATTCACGGATAAAATTAATTACCAACATCAAACCCACTGTTTGCAAACTTGATTATCATTGTGATGTTTTTGAACAATGCACGTACATTTATAATTTCCTCTGCATATCAAATTGCTGTTAATTCTGTCTCCCCATACATATTATATATATATATATATATATATATATATATATATATATATATATATATATATATATATATATATATATATATATATATATATATATATATATATATATATATATATATATATAAGCAGTAGCCTCCAGTGGAACACTTATTTAGGCCATAGTTAAACATTTGGCGTCGATTTGTACTTTTAGTGCTAACCACCTTTTTCAAAAGGTTATCTCGATCCAATTTCTTGATAGCGAAGAACTTTTTAAAGAATATGCAGTATCGTATCATATACACTGGAATTCCATCCAACATATAAATTAGTCCCTTCCCTCAAAAGACAAGTAGGTTAACCACGCCTTCTCTGGTCGGTGTACAATAAAAACGTTTTAATTGTAACAGAAAACTCGAGAAAACATCGAGTTGGACTCTACAGGTTATTGCATTGCATGTAATCAATATTTGATTATGTACAAAGTATAAGTACTTTAGTTCTAGGTACCACAGAAACAGTTAATTCATACAGATTAGAAAAGAGTGAATGAAAAATGTGAAAGATAGTGCTATAGCACAAATTGATATTGATATGTATATTGCTTGAATATGCATGCACTAAACGTCAGTTATTGTCGATATCATTAGCTATTTTTTTACTATTCTAACCCAGATTGTAATGACGAAGTAATAGTAAAAAAAAACTAGGCTGCAATATGTTGTTTTCAAGAATACACGAAACCCCATCTGGATATTCCCGGAAATTTTCGTCAGGTTTTTAATGACAATTTCTATGAAAGTTATTTCCGAGAACAGAGAATTTCTCGGCGGCATACCACTAACTGTAATTAAATAAAACTTACCCTTTCATTGAATGGGTCATATCAAGCTTTCAAAATATAATTACAAAGCAACTTTTACTTTACGGGGCAATTTAATTTTCAGTTGTTCTCAAACTTTCTAAACAAATTAAATCATGAATCAAAGTTTTAATCGAATATACCCATTTCCCGAAGGACCCCGGTTCGATCTTGGCCTCAAAAATGATATGTTTCTAAATGTGCCATGATCTTGGATAATATCCATGATCTTAAGATCGCTTAATTTAGCTTTATATATATATTGTGTGACAATTTTCAATAATTTTATTATTCATTTATTTATTCATTCAAATTTTGACATTTTTAATAATGATGTAAATTCGTCCTCCTAATTTTTAATATATGTATAAGACCTATATTTGTTAATTGACGTCCTTGGAGAAAAGGCTGCAGTGAAGTTTGTTGCGCCGTTTCTTCTTCACCTTTGCCCTTTGGAAGCCGGCAGTAAAAGTAGGTAGTCAATAAGTGATGTATATCATCCTAAATTGAATAAAGAATTTTGAATTTGAATTTGAATTCGGAAAAATAAGGTAAATACGAGACTCTGATTTTTATCGGAGTACTGGTAAATTTATATAGGCACCCAAAGGCACTTTTTCACATATTTCCTGCTGTTGGAAATATAAAAATATCTCTCTTATCTCTGTATTCAGTAATGTGCATTTCTTTCCTTATCAGAACACCACCAAGTGATTTAATTTTATGCCCAGCCGACAGCTGAAAACCCGCGTCCCCGCCATCGCTCAAATTGTTGGAATAATCTCCAGATTAACAAAGTAATCAGTTCACAAATTGTGTAGTATAGACTCGAACGCACGGGCGTTTTTTCGACGCACCGTCAAAATCACGCTACTATAGAGATCATATGAGTATTTATTGACGTATCAACGCTTTTAAAAAGCGTAGTTTTTTGTCTTTTCACGCAGAGCATTGAATAGTTGGAGGATGCCGAAAGTCACTTATTTAGCGTATTAAAAGCGCCAAATTCAAATTCTTTTTAACTTTCGTGAGAATTGGATCCAGCCCATTAATACTTTCGTTACTGGAACGAAACGCGACACCGACGATATAAATAGGCAAGAGGGGAAGTTTGTGTAATCCTTGGAAAGTATTGTTCATGACAACGTGGGCAAACGGTTCAATAAAAAAATATTAAGTGGCATAATGTAGCTTCTTATAGTTTTTTTAGAACTCAATAGATACTTAAAGTCATAATCACATTGTACTTATACTAGTTTATTTTTGTCTAAATTTAAAGTACTCCTAGGCACGGACCTAGGTCTATAAATAGGTACGCATGGGCCGTTATTATTAAAATCATCATCATATAATATCTATATATAAATGGAGCGTCTTGTATCCAATATATAGTCAAATATTAATATCTCATTGGAGTATAGGTATATATCCATGTGGCAATTTTTTTGGTTCTTTGGTAATTAATTAAATTATTGTTCATTAGTACCTGCGTATACGAAATTCAGTAAACTATTCAATTTCCATTGACTGAACGCACGCCGAACAATCCACGCTAGCTGTCCCATTATTCAAGGGATGATCATCAATTAAATTAACAAAGGACTAAAGCATTAACGGATTTAAAGCTAGATCTAGGCTGTTGAAAAGATGGGTTCAATAATAATCTCATTATATCAAGATATCAGGCACACTGTTAAGTTTGGCCAAATCAGGGACCCATATAGTCTCTCTCTTTCTCGCACCGCTTTTCCGGTTGTATACACAGCCATAAGGCCCAGGATCCGCTTTCCTATTATCTATCTCCACAATACTAAACAATATTTCTGTGGTCGCCAAAATACCCATATACTCGTAACTATGACATCATTTGACATGTAGTGGCATGGCAATTTATTTTTAAATGTGAAGCAAGCGTTAGTCACATCCTAGAAATGCGCAAGCATAAAAGACATTTTCCAGTGAAAGTGTTCAAATGCCCAGGCCTTCTCAAATATAAAGCTACTTGCCAAATATTTGTCAAGAAGAAATCGCTCCAGGAAGGATCAAGTATGTGTAAAGTTCAGTGTACCGTAGGTTAATACTATTTATTTTGGCACAGGATTGCGAAAAGGGTCTTTGGAAAATAAGAAACTTCAAATGTTTGAAAATAGTTTAAATTAATAAAAATGAGAAGGTTGTATGGGCGTATGTATGGTTGTTAGTCTTTCACGCAAAATCTACTTTGTAACAGATTGATTACAAAATTTGGTAGACGTGTAGAATATAACCTGAAATAACACATATATAATTATTCCGACAAGAAAAATATGTAGAAGATACAGTTAGCCATAGCCGACAACCACTGGAAATGTGATTCAATTCCCCACCCCACTATGACATTAACGAACGCGTCAGCGAAGGAAATTTGCGATTTCCCCGTGAACCGAGCAACATAGCAAACTCCATATGCAATCTCTTTGCTTTGCCTTTGTGATCCAAAATAAATACGATGTACACATTTCTTATAATAAAATACGAATCTCAATAAATTTCCTTTCATTGCTGGCTTAAATTGCCATGTGAATGAGGCGTTACATTTTACTCCTGCATGTGTATGTTGCCTAATAGATCGCTATTTTTCTATACAATACGAGTTATGTGTAATTTAAAAATGATTCCATCTAGAATTGAGACTGTTTTTAGATTTACAGTGATACACTATGAAAAAAATACGTTGGTAATTCTTTATCGGAACTAAAATAGTTAAAATGGTAAAACACGTTAACATTGATCGTCATAAACTACATACTTATCACATAGGTATATACCTAGTTAGAATATACCACGGAACTTATTGTAGTGTTAGGTAGTTAGAGACGGATGTAAATTTCGCTTTCATGAAAAGATAAGAGCGATATAGAATCACGAGCACGAATATAAAAGCAATAACTTTGCACAGAATAACTTCAGTCGTTTGACATATTAATATCTCGTGAATGTTTATTTCATTACTTCCCAACTCTCATCTTTGTATTTACAATATGATACTTTCATATTATACATACGATAGGCTGCTATTTATGTATCCGGAACTGGCCAATAATTCTAGAATATTTAAAAAGTAATTACAACATTTGAAAATAGAACTCTTCGGCTAGAGAATAAATATTTTTCATGTCTCTGTCATTTGTTTTTTTCAATTGGCGCCAATTTTGAAAATAGCTTGTCTTCATTGCCATGGATTTAACTCGTGAACATTTTCGCGCGATGATTTATTATGATTTTCGGCGTGGATTAACTCAAAAACAGTGCATCGAACAACTGATTTTAACTTTTGGAGATGAAGCACCATCGAAAACCACTGTGTATTATTGGTTTAAGGAATTTCAACGTGGACGGTCTATGCTCACGGATGAAATTAAGGAGGGTCGTCCTAAATTGGTAGTGGTACAACAAAATATTGATGCTGTGCGACAATTAGTAATGCAAGATCGTCATGTTACATACCGCGAGATAGAGGCGTCTCTGGGCATTAGTATGACGAGTATACACGCGATATTATACGAACATTTAATTGTTAAAAAAATTTGTTCGCGTTGGATTCCGCACAACTTGAGCGTAGATCAAAAACAGGCTCGTGTCGACTGGTGTAAGAAAATGATAAAAAAATACAACCGTGGCACGTCAAAAGCTGTTTATAATATCTACACAGGTGACGAAACCTGGATCTATGCTTATGACCCTGAAACTAAACAGCAGTCAACGGTGTGGGTCTTTCAAGATGAACCGAATCCAACAAAAGTTGTTCGTGCGAGAAGCACTTTAAAGCAAATGGTCGCTTGTTTTTTGGTATCAACGGACATGTAGCTACAGTGCCACTAGAGAATAGTAGGACGGTTAATTCTGAATGGTACACCACCATTTGTTTGCCAGAAGTCTTTGAAAAAATACGAAAGAACAACCCACAACGCAGAATCATACTTCATCACGACAATGCTAGCTGCCACAAGTCGGCTGAAACAAATAATTTTTTGGAGGGTCAAAAGATTGAATTGACGGGTCATCCGCCGTACAGCCCCGACCTGGCACCCAATGATTTTTATTTATTTCCAAACATTAAAAATAAATTACGTGGTCAACGTTTTTCGAGCCGCGAAGAGGCCGTTGATGCGTTCAAAACACACGTTTTGGACATACCTCAATCAGAATGGAAAAAGTGCTTTGAAAATTGGTTTCATCGTATGCAGAAGTGCATAGATCATCGCGGAGAATACTTCGAGAAACAATAAAACCATATGTAATAATATATGTTTGTTTAATTTTGTTATTCCGGATACATAAATAGCAGCCCTCGTATACATGATTATCTGTACATAAAATTTCTCTTTGCAAGAAGTGTCGTCTTCAACTTTCCTGAGAAACTTTTGAATATTTTCATTATACATACTCATTATGAATGTTGAAGTACATATTATAAATATCGCAGATTAATAATTTAATGTTTTCCTTGATGGTCAGAGAGGAAAACTTAAAAGATGAAACATTATAAAAGTAAATCAAGGCTATAAAGTTGAAATTATTTTGAGCTACCAACTTAAACTAATCTCAATTTCAACGATAAACCCAATACAACTAAACGTGACTTCCGAGTTTCGCAATTCTTGGCTCTGTCTGCACCGTAAGGGTGAAAGACGATGCTGTAAGTGTATCTGTATAATGAAGAAGTGGCATCAAGGTTGATCTGGTTATAATTTATCCAAACAGACAAATAAATTAAATTAGTTTTCTTCTAACCCTTTTATCTAATTTGCACAACATCCTTATCCTTACATAGTATAAAACAAAGTCCTCTGCCGCGTCTGTCTGTCTGTCGGTTCGCGATAAACTCAAAAACTACTGCACGGATTTTCATGCGATTTTCACCAATAGGTAACGTTATTCCTGAGGGTTTAGATAAATAGTTTTTATCCGAGCGAAGCCGGGACAGGTCGCAAGTTCTTATTAAAGTTAAATAAAAAAAAAAACAGTTTCCTAGTACAGTTTACACACAGATTATCCGTCACCATTCCTTACGGAATCCTAAAAAACTCAAACTGAGAGGGAAGAAAGAGGTACTGTGGTCCCCTCCAATCAATGATCCACACTAATGGCCAGTCATGGTGGTGTGGAACTCAACACTTTTTAATGATGTCATTTGTCTTCTCCGACTTTGCATCCATCACCGAGGCGGATTCCTCGCCCTAATACCTGACAGAAAGTATTACCACTACCAAGGAATTTGATCACAGATTTGACGTGGGATATTTCATTTGGTTCTGTTGGCTGGCATTCTAAGGATGGATGTAAGCAATGTTGGCGTAACAAAAAATCCGCATCTATAAATTGCGTAGTTTTAAAGATCTAAGCATACATCGGGATGTAGGCAACGAATTTATATGCGGGTTTTTGTAATAGTATGATTCTTGAAGAAGGTTTAGGTGAATAATTTATTATGGTTTTACCTGAACGAAGCCGTTACGGGCCGCTAGTCTAACAACCGAACGGTGGTTGTAAATATAAATGGTGTTTTGAATAATTCTCGGTTATACAGATAGCGGGAAGCGACTTTGTTTTATACTATGTAATGGTTATTCCGTGTCCATTGGAATCAACAGTGACAACTATTACTCGATACGAATATTTAAAAGTGACAAATATTATGTGCAAAATATTGTGAGTAATAATCAAATAGTCTAATTATGTAACCAATTAGGGTTCTTATAAACATAATGTCTGACTACAATCTGCACTTAGCTACTTTTATTCAATTAAGATCCTCTTGTACTTATAAGTGTGTTAAAAATGAAGAAGATTATTTTTATAAACTGTTCCATATATTTCACTTATTGTCGAAAATTTTTGTTCACAATAAATTGCGTTGTCTTTGTTATTTCCCCAAAAGTCGCTTTGCGGGTTTAAACATAGCAGTTAATAACAAAAATAATATCAAATTTACAACGTACAATATTGTTTTGCTCAAACTTGTTAATTTTTCGCGCTCGTCGTTAAGGCAATAATAGCATGTATCATTATTGGATAGTCGATTTGTACCTCTAGAGACCGTTTGCATTGAAGCTATAATTGGTTCCGCACATCTATTGACCGATTATGTTGTAAATGATTCTATTCGATTATAAATGATTCGTACTATGATGTATATAATTATGTTTGTGCTCTATTAAAAACATGGATTGAAATATGTGAATCGTTCATCATTTATTGAACAGACTCAAACTTAAAAATATATAAAATATGTCGAAAATTACTCGAGATTGTAAAAAAATAACTTCATTTCCAGCGAGCTGAGCTATATATGATTGATTCGCGAAAATGGGATATTAATTATGTATGTTGATACAGACCTACCCCCGTACACCCTCCTGAAACGGAAAGGGTCGGTATCTTTTTTTCAGCTTTGGAAACAATTATTTTTACTAAATAAGGAAAAAATTACCAGCAATTGCTGTTATTATACTTATAGATAAACTTATTTTGATAAACTGTTATTATTAATTCAATGCCTATTTCAGGGAAATATAAAAATATATAAAGAACAATAAGGAAAATACTATCACCATTCCTCCAGTTATATTATATAGTATTTTTACCAAATATAGAATTCCGTTCTTTGTTATGTTTACGTTATGTTGTAATGCATAGAGAAAAAAGTTGATTATTTTCTTTTCCGATTGAAATCCCTTTGAGAAAGAAAAAAACAAATTTTGTAAATATATAGTTATACCTAATTTGTATACTCTTATAAGATTATCACGCATGCACGACAGGTATCAAAGTAGCTAAAACCCAAAACAGAAACACACTCCTTGCCTCTTCGTCCTATATCCTCAATATATACTATATTCTATAGCTATATTAAATTCTACAATGATAATACTTACCACGTCAATAATATGATGCAGTGAGACTCCAAAGGTGACGAGCAAAGGATGAGAGGAGTTCTCCACAGGCCTCACTGACGCGTCATACTTCTGCATGAGGTGTCGGATCAGTCTATACTCTTCGTCGCAACACGAATTCCCTGTAAGTTAAAAAAATCTTTAATAAAAATAGCTATGCTCCCCGGTCTCGCCCCCGTTCAAACGTTAGGAATTCTAGTCACAACCTTCCTTAGAATGTACTTGACGCGCTATGTAGTCACAGTTGACTAAATCAAAAACGATTGCTACCAAAATCCATTTACCATATAAATAAAAACCATAAATAAAAGAAATTGATAGAAATGTGACGATGGCGCTTGTGAGCGGGTACATAGCGCCTTAAGAATTTTGCAAATTTAATTTAAATGTTTGAAGATTAACCAATGTTTGAAGATTATTTAACAAATAAACTTTCTTGTTCCATTGTAATAAAATTGATATCATTGAATTTTATTTTTTACTAGCGGCCCGTCCCCACTTCGTTCAGGTAAAAACATGATACCTTCCTCAGTAATCACACTATCTATTGGTAAAAATTGCATGAAAATCCATGTATTAGTTTCTGGTTTTATCGCGAACAAACATAAGAAGCGGCAGAGGACTTTGTTTTATAATGTGTAAGGATAAGGATTTAGTTAAAATGTAAATTCAGAAAGAATATTCACAATACGAATTAGTCGCATAGGTATAACGTGCATAGGTATAATTATGATGAAAATGAATTTAAAAATGATTCAGAAAACTGAATTTGATTGATGAAAAAACCGCACGGAAAGGCATATTTTTGTGTCTGCTGACATTTTGTGTCTCTTGTGATTATTTCTATCGCACCATGAGACAAACTTGGATAACGTGGGCTGATACTTAAGTGTTGTTATTTGAGAGTGTCACAATAATTTAACTTTAAAGTAAACGTAAGTTTTTTATCTGCAACGGAAAGGCCAAGGTTCATCCATTCCTTTGTGGAGGAAACTTTATGAGGGCGTTTGTGGTTTGGCGACAATAGAACTTCGGGCCTAGTTCAAACTTCGAATTCAATTCAGTTTTTTTAGTTAGCTTTTGAAATTTACCATAGTAGTATTTTCATTCATATTGTAAATGCGAAAGTTTGTGAGTCTATGAGTATGGAAAATTTACTGGACAGATTTCGATGAAAACAGAATAAAATAGCATAGGTTTATTAGCCCGCAAGATAAGAAATATACTTACAGGATGATTTTTATACATTGGCAATATTTTATCTATATGCTCAGTCAATGATTCTGAACAACTTTTAATATGGAAGTACCATACTATATATACTCCTAAGTTGTGGAAAATGTATTGATCACAGCTGATATTTTTTTCGCGATTTCAAAGTTGCTTCCATACGAAAAGTTGTTCAGTATCATCGACTGAGCATGTAGATAAAATAATGCCAATGCATAAGAAATCATCCTGTATAGACATTCTTTATTTATGAAAATATTGAAAGTTGTTTTAAGATTCACTCTAATGCACTACTGAGAGCAAATAAGTCTAGTATAATCTACTTATCGTTAGCTGTGCTTTGAAATACCACTTAAAATAATGTAGGTACCTAATTTTATATTTGTTTAAGTATGCTCGTGGAATTCTAATCTCCTTTTTACTGTACCTAGATGTATGTTTGAGCTATCGAAGTCAGAGGAAAATAAAAAATAAAAAAATGGTCTGTGAAACATTTTCCCTCATCTAAGCGTTTTCGCAGTACTTCCTTAGCTAAAAATTGTTGTGGGCAGGTTTCGCTTTCCTTCTATTTCTTATACATACTATAGAACTTGATTTATACTGTTTTTTATATTAAAAAACTTCACATATTATAAAAAGAAGTAATCGTGTCGGGTCACAATCGATAGTGTAATTCTTGAGAAAGTAATAAGTGTATAATTTATTTTGGTTTTACTCGAACGAAGCCGAGTGAGACCGCTAATACCTAAAGTAGAACGAGTTAGCTAGTATAAAATTATACGAGCTACCAAAATGTGGAAGCATTTAATTACACAAATGCTTTGAATCGTAACTCTGATTAATCAACCGCTAGCACATACAGGGATGAGCTAATCAAACATATCGGAAAGCGCTCGTGATTATAGACAATTCTAGAGGCACATCTAATCCCCTAAAAGCCTAAGTAACATTTAGCGTTAGTTTCCTCCCAAGCGACATTTTCATGGATCACTGAAGTTCGGGGTCAGTGTTTAGGGGTTCAAGCTATTGGCTTGTCCTGTATCTCACAACAACCTACATACATCTCGCTCACTAGCTCAAAAGTGTCTTGATTTCTGAACGCGAATTGTTGACATGAAGAACAAATACAAAACAATTTGGTTTGTGGATGGTATATAAGTAACAAACAAAAAAAAAATAAAATTTTAAACATCATTTGTCATAACTTTCCTGTTTAATTTTGTAATAGAAAGAATAGATTGTAACACGTGGCTGACATTATTGAGCTTTATTTTTTGTTTTGATGAATGATTGTAAAATTGTGTTTTCCAATTTACAATCATTTTTGCTTTCCTTCTTTTGTTTTCAAAATTAAAGAAGGAAAGGAGGAAAGAAGGAAAGGTATGTTGGTGCTGTAATCATATAATTTGAATGATTATCACATTTTAGCTGAACTATTTTGCAATTACTCCATTAATGACTCTCACAAGACAGGCTCAACCTAGTGTGAAAGTCGCAGGTTACGTATGTCTAATGGGAACTTTTGTTAACTGTTACAATGTTATTCGGTTACTATAAGAACCACCTTTGTAAATACTTTTTAGTAAATAAAGATATTATTATGATTATCCTACTAATATTATAAATGCGAATGTTTGCGAGGATGTGTTCATGTATGTTTGTTACTCTTTCACGCAAAATCTTCTGGACCGACTTTTATGAAATCTGGTACACGGGTAGAATATAACCTAGAATAACACATAAATCCCAAAATTCTCACGGGAGCGAAGCCCCATGGCACAGCTAGTTATATATAAGACTCGGTCTCTTGGCGCCTATAAAATCCTTTGAAAAAGAGGTATTGTTTCGATCATGAGTAAAAATTGTGGTATACACAATACCTATACTTTTTCTAAAACTAGGTAATGAAAATGATATATTAAGAAACAAAGCAATACTCGTATAACCTTAACTATCAAAATAATATTTAAAATGACTTCCATCACATATTTAGAGTGTGAGAACATAAACAAAATGCGAAGATATTTACTGAATAAATCTAAAGCTGGTAACAAAACAAAAGAGTGGTTTGCTATAGCAGTATTTCATTGCAGTCCATAAAACGTACAGTGTTGTTTATTTTAGTGGAGAATGTCAAGCACAGCCCCAGCTTTAATTGGTGCTCCATGGGTGCTCCGCAGTCATTCACCGGACTCCATAATTGCTAATTGTATATCTGTTACTGTAAAAGCACGAACTATGGTAAATCCTAAGATGTTCCGGTAAAACCTAAGATTTACCAACTCTTGGTAAATGGTAAAACTCCGAACAATTTTAAAATGGTAAAAGTCCGAACAATTTTGCGATACGAACTTCACTTGGTAAATCTTAAGATTTACATCAAAGGCACGGTAAATGTTGAGAAAATAATTTTATTTTTATTATTTTTTACTATTTGAGAAGTATTTTAAAGGTTATACCTTTAAAAGTTAAAAACATATATAAATGAAAATAATTTAAAATACGTAAGGATTTGACTAATTACTTAGTTAATTAATTACTCTAATAATTATGATATCTACATAAAAATATGTAAGGTTTTGACTGAAAAATAAATGATTAATAACAATTACTCATTGTTTTATTCCCAAAACCAACATTTACCAGCCAGGTCCAGTAGCAAAACCTAGTATATACTAAATTGTAATGGCAAAAGCCCGAAAAAATCGTCAATTAGTTATAAATCCTTACATTTACCAACCCATGCCAGTAAATCCCAAGATTTTCTGAAAAAACCTAAGATATATACGGGCTTTACAGTAACATATCTATTGCTCTCAACCTTATACATCAGAATTGTTTTTCAAAAAGACTTGAACCGTAAATATAGACTGCATCAAATCCGTTCGAGTTAAAAAAAGTACTTTCCATTCTTTATTTTCGAGTGTGTCAATTGCCAACACTGGTGTCTAATATAAGGGAAAAAATAGGGAAAAAATCGACGAATGGATTCACCGGTACCAATGATATTATAGCACATTCTCCTCTTTCATATTTTTAACCCCCATGTAAAAAGAGGGGTGTTATAAGTTTGACCGTTAAAGTGTGTCTTCCTGTCTGTGTACGTGGCACCGTAGCTCATCAACGGGTGAAACTCTTTGGATACGTTTTTTTATGCTTGGATATGTTTTATCAATATCTGATCCGCCGTTCAAAAGTTATAGTGAAATGAGTATCGAAAATCGGGGTTTTTTTTAATTTGTCTAATAAATACGTCCCAACTCCGATTTCTGGCGTATGTATAAATACCTACCTACTAATTATTTTCAAGAAGTTATTTTTCTGTGATCTCATTTAATAATTTAAGTACCGTAAGCTTATAAGCTTCCTTGTATAATGTGGGCCATTGAGTGTTGTGCTATCAATTCAATTTAACCTGTGTCATCCGTGTCAATTACTGAGGGACGTGTGGGACGAAATATGTAATGGAATCACATTTTTCGACAAAATATTTTTAAACAATTTTTAACTTAAAAATAATTCCGTATACCCAAATTTGATGGAATTGGTTTATAAAATATTTGATAAATCGCCGTAAAACATACACCATATTTAATAAATCAAAAGTGAACATTTTGCATTCATATAACTTTTATTACCCTTTTAAGTAGTATGTTTAGAGGAATCGTTTCTTTCTAGAACGTTGGGATAAGAAGTACCTACCTACTTTATGTTACACATTAATAATGTAGTTACGTATATTTGTAAAAGAATTTAGGAAATCTGTTGATTAGTTCTGAAGATTACTTTTCCTTTTATATTAGTATTTACTTTTTTATATTACTTTTGTATTTTAGTGTAGATTAAGTAGTTTTGATCTAGATTAGTGTAGATAACAGAAATACTGTATGTAAGTATTCATTAGTTATAATACCTTGTTGCATGTCAAGTAGAGCACGAGCGAAGCCGTGGGCGATAGCTACTTATTTTGTTTTTCACTGCTTCAACAATTAGTAATTTATCTTTTTAATAGCTTCGTTAAAAACGAAGCACGTTTATGTAAATTTCGCCAGCTTTTAATTTAAAGATTACAGAGTAAAAATATTGCGGTACATTCCACTTACATAACCCTCTCTCCCCACAGATTTTACATAAACAAATATTTATTTCAATTTGTTACGATCAAATTAAGATTTGCACTTACTCCAAAATAACAACTCTTTTTTATCAAGGCTTTGCTTATTGTGAATAAATTATCTTATAATTAAACAAATGCTATTAAAATAAAAGCAATAAAATAAGCAAGACTAAGACGCTACGAACCTAAAGACACGTACCTACCTACATCACACTACGCCTTTTCCCAGCTTTCAAAACTGTAAAATGGTTTTAAAAGCCCTCGAGAATATCTGCATCGCATAAACGAGCCGTAGACTGCATGCATCAGAAACTTTCAAAGCTATCAAGTTTCGATAAAAAAAAGTTCACGACCTAGCGAAGTTCGTGGCGTATCTCAGCCTTTTTTTTCATTTTATATTTTTCATGGAAGTAATAAATAGTATTATACTACTTCTTGTTATAAAAATCTAAACTAAATAGCTTTGAAAATCGAAGCTACATATTTAAAAAAATACCATTACCATTATAGAATTTTCATATAATGTAAGTATATGACAATTCTATAATGTATGTACATTTATACAAGACAAAGATCAGTAAAGCTAAATATGTGGAATTTACCACGTAATAAATATATTTAGATAGAGGTATATATATAGATAGAGGTATATTTTTTACTATTTCTTGTACCTCTACTGGCACTTTATGTTACCGACATTGAGTAAAAAGAATAACGTTATTACTAAAAATAAATTAATGTAAATAAATATTTGACCTTTTGGCTACATAGCCATTAAAGAAAAAAAAGATATCGGTTCGATTTGGCCCCGAGGATTTTAAGAACCCTTGGATCCTAAAAGAAAATTGTTTGCATTTCCACAAATGTCTTGCATTGATCCGTGCAAATTGAAGTCACTGAGGGATTCAATAAACGCGGCCAGTGGTTCCACCCTAGAATAGGACTATTCCGTGAATGTCGTACGAGGCGACTAAGGGAAATATATTCTAGGCAGCTTATATATATATCATACAACAACAATGGTATTAAATTGTTCAACAATAGTTTTCCCAGGGAAGATTGTCGTCCGAATCTTCAACATTTTAAGGTATTTATTTACACTGCCCCGGGATTTGTGGCGTCATAGCCCCGAACGCAATAGGAAACATGCGGAAATGAGAGAAAAAGGTATATAGCCGTTTATAGGTACATCACCTATAGTAGACCATATAACCATATACATATTATATGGTCAGTAATTACCACAAAAAATCCATATATTTCCCATAAACTGAGTATTGAAGAAGTGTGTATGTTGTAATATTTACACATGTATTCGGTTTAGTAGAAGCTAACATTATTTATTCGCTCGGATTCACTAATCATCTTATATAGTTTATAAATTATTAATAAACTTTTACCCCATTGTAAAATAATTATGCAAAGTAATTTCTGATTGCTGTTTAAATTAGAATATGTAAATAATTTATGAATATTTCGTTTTCTTGAATATGATTTGGATCTACAAGCAAGATACACTATCTACTCCTATTTACCAAATTTTAAAACTAATGCTCAATTGTAATTAAATAAAAAAATCTAATTAAACCTTACTACACATGTAGGCACACACACACATGTATAGTTAGATTATTTTGTATAGGCATTCCAATCAAAACATATGTAAAAAGTAAATATTATTTTTCAATACTAAACTCAGATTTATTTCGAAATTGAATTCAAGGTGAAATGTAATTGCTACGAGGCAAGCAATTACATTTCACCTTCACAATCGTTTTATTTCTTGGAAGAGTGGCGGCCACTGCGCAAATCTCGAACAGATAGCCCAACAAATTTATTAATTTGTATTTGTATTACGAGTATTTAGTGTCATATGGATCTAAGAATGTACAAAATAAATTAGTTTAATTAATAAAGGACATATTGTTTATTACATTGCAAATTTATTGCTTACAAATGTAACAAACATAACCAAAACACGTAATTGTGTTTCTCTGAATTAAATATTTATCTTCAATTAGAATAGATAATATGCCTGCTTTTTCTCTTGAATTTCAGATAAATTTCTTTTTGGATATTATTATTACATAATTGTCAAATCCATTACGTTGAAATGAAAAATATAAGGTTTTTCAACCTAACAGGCGTACAACTTTTTATTATTTGATACAAAGTTGTACTGTGAAAAAGTAACGTTAGATCAAATGGGTCGTTGAAAAGCATTAGATTATATACTATAGTTCGAAGTATTAAGTACCACAAGACGCAGGACGCGATAGTTTCCTGATATATTTTTCTTGAAATCTTCATAGAACAAATTACATTAAACTCGATTGTGAAATGTGAAAATATACTTAAATCCACATAAATATGTCGTTCCTATTATAGCGCTTGTGGTATGAAAGGCCGACTTCTTCAAATTACATGATACTGAAAAAAAAACAATTCCGTGTTTAGTTAATCAATTTAACCTGTATTTGAAATATTACCTAACACTATTAAACACATTTTTAAATACCTCGCTTTTTCGTTGAGCTTTAAAACAAAACAAAAAAATCTTTAGCTGTTAAATGTCTTGCTTGAAAACTGAATCGATCGCAACGATATACGTTTTATTGAACAAAATACTTTAATTGTAGTTAAAATCGTAAAATATTTTGTAGTAACATTTATTATTCATACATTGATAATTATGAGAATGAAAGTTTAAAGAATAAATTAAACTTACCCCTAAAGAAAAATATTGCGATTATCCAAATTAGCTGTCGAACCGGCAACATATTGAACATTTTTCATAAATTTCAAACAAGCTAACAATTCATGTTAGTAACTAATTAATAGTTTTAAGCTACTTTTGGCGTTAAATTTTTTTAAATTTTCACATTTGCTTTAGTGAGAAAAAATTTTGGCACTAGCACTAGTCTTAACAATAAAACAGTAGTCGGGAAGAATGTGTTAATGAGTAATAAAATATTTTATGGAGTTCGTAAAATGTTGTAACGGCGCGATTCTATCGGCTACGGGAAGCTTGCGGTAGGCGGCGCGTCGTAGCTGACACTGATGCTACGTGCCACGAAGCCTACGCGGCTACGGGCTACGGAGCTACGCGTCTACGGTGGGGAGAAATTTATTTACTACATAATAAAATGTAAATACAGGTCTTCTTTTTATTATTTTAAATGTATTCTAATGTACAGTCAACTGCACATCAAATCACCCTGCATGAACCTCTATGGCGCGCTAATAATGACTAGTTTGCAATGAATTTGGGTAGGTTGATGTACTGTTGACTGTACAATAAAAGCGAGTTCCAACAGACCTTATATAATATAAAATACTTTCATGTAATTTTAAATAATGATTTATTACACTACATTAATGAACTACTTGATAGTAGTTTTTACGTAGTATGATTTCAGACTAACATTTTGATTATTTTTTTATGTTAAATTAAACATGATACTAATGTATTGAAAATATAAATTTTTAACAATGACGTCACTACTTTACCCGTCGAATATATTATTGAATGTTAATTTATATATAGTACTAAAATATTTCAACAAAGTTGGCACAGCAATGTTGTCAGAATTTCATGAAGAATCAAATTTAAAGGTTAATAAAGAAGTAGAAAATAAGACCTTTCACGGCCAAGCTCTTTAGATCAAAGGATGTTGTGGTACAAGAACTACCCCGCTGAATGATTTGGACAAATGGACAATTTGGATGATTTAGGTATTATATTAATTAATAAATAAATAAAAATGTATGAAATATATAGTCACCAATCTGCATTATGCTCACGTGATAGCCCGTGTAGTCATGGCCTATCCATCTCTATACATTCATAAGAGAGGTCAATGCCCCAGCAGTGGGGACATTAAAAATGGCTGATGATGATGAAATACAACCAAAAAATATTATTGTTTCATTTATTAGTACCAAAATATAATATGACTATATGAAGTTCATATAAATATGACCTAACCTGACTTTTATTTTCGACTCTGAAAGCAGTTTTCGTGTTTTCATCACGAGTTCGTTCGACTCATTCGTGCCTGGGAGACCCCCGCTGCTGCGGCCAGTGGTCGTTAATCTAAGTCGAATATCTTCGGACAGCTATAAAAATCTCTCCACCGATTGTCAGATTTTTAAAGCTGTCTAAAATATATGCGAACTGAAAATACAGAGTATTCTCATACAGAGTATCTGCGCAGTTTTACTAAATTGTCTTACAATCCTTACATATAACAAAGTCCTCTACTGCGTCTGTCTGTCTGTTCAATAGCTCAAAAGCTACTGAACAGATTTCCATGCGGTTTTCACCAATAGATAAGAGTGATTCCTGAGGAAGGTTTAGGGGTATAATTATTATGTTTTTAGCCGAGTGAAGCCGGAACGGGCCGCTAAAGTTGTATAAATGAATAATAAAATAATTTATTAACATCAATCAGATAACGCCTTTTGGGAATGAATGGGGGACGTGGGAATCATGCTAACAACAGTGGTGATCGCGGATTCGATTGCCTCTTAATTTTGGTGTTGAATCACGTTTACGAAAGAAATAAAAATCTAATTTATGATTTACTTCACAATACCAGAGCGCCGCGACCGTGCATATTAAATAAAATATATATAATAATGCCACATTCAGTAAAATTTTCATAAGAATATATTTGATTTGAGCTCATTAGAGTTCTCCACAGAAGTACATTCTGAATTTCATGCAGTGACACAAATAGCCAGTATACTCGTTTCAAAATTCCTCGCTTCTACTTAATACCGGGTTGCCGCATTGCGAACATATTCCTATTTCCTAATGCAACAATTCACGCTGTGCATTTTATGTCATATGTTATGTGATTTTTGGTGAAAACAAGGAAAATATTTTTTAATAATTATATTATTTATTTCAGATAGATGATGATAATTGACATTTAAATATTAACTTTAGTAAATAAAGCCTTGGCAGTGGTACTTATTTCTTGGGGTAAATTAGAACCATATCCAGGCTAATGTCATAAATGCGAAAGTCTGTTTACCTGTCTGTCTGGACAGAATTGGATGACATTTGGAAAATATAAAGACCCGAATTTAACCGCAAGCGAAGCTATATGAAACGGCTAGTTATTTATATTTTTATAGTATGACTGAGAAGTTGTACACATAAAGGTCAGTGTCCCACCTAAAGAAAAACGAACAAGACCTATTCGAACGATTGATATTTTCTGTATAAGCTTTTAAATGTAATTTTCATGCTTTCAACGAATTCCCACACATAACTTTCAAATCGGATTACTCAGTGAATACGTAATATTGATGATATTCAGTTCGCCAAAATCGCGACGGATTAATTCGAATGTATAGAAATCAAAGATATTTAATGAAAATTACAAATTTCCAGCGAAATAGGAACCCGTTTACATTAGGAGACAACATTATGGCTTTTGACGGGTGATCGTGTTTCTTGAGTACCTATATACAAATAGGTACAAAAGCCTTTTCGTTAATGGCTAATAAACTGGTTTCAGATTATATTCTCCAGACTTTAGTCAAAAATCGTGTGATGTGAATGATGAAAAAAGGATCTTGTAAAATAAAACCTAAGCGATGTGGTCAACGTGCCTACAATGGCATCCCTACAATGGGTGTCTTAGCAACATTTTCTTTTTATATTTGTGCTAATAATTTATTAATGAATGAATGTTGAAAAGGAAAAAAATAGCTTCATAGTATTTAGTTGGCTGTTGTCAAAATCTTCTTAACAAATAACTTGTCTTTATACAACATATGTAAGTACAGCGATGGAGCGTTCTATTGCTACTTGTAAAATGTAAATCACAAACTTTAGAAATGTTGGGGATTCCTAATACCAAAAATTCAGACTTAGCGAATTCACAGTCATATTTTTTTTAATGTAGCAGCCGAGTACGAGCGAGTAAACAGACTAACTAGCCTCTTAACGATTGCCGGTGCACCTGTGCTTACTACTGAAACGCCAATTATAAGGGCATTCAAACCAGCAAACGTTCGTAAGCCCCAAAGGCAAATTTAATCCGCTGTTCCAGGATTTAAAATTCTCTTAGTAGGTAAATACATAAGTCGTGGGTAAATTCAGTTTAGGGCACTGCAGATCTTTTAAATATTATTTAGAAGTAACATAGCGGCTATCTTTTATCGGAAAAAATGCGGATGAATTCACGAGCGGTTGTTTAATCCTACTCATCCTCCGAATCCATATTATAAATGCGAAAGTTTGGAAGTGAAATCAACCCAATGTTTGTTGCTCGATCCCACAAAATCTACTGAACGGATTTGGATATTTGGCACGCAGGTAGAATATCTGAATTTACATTGAATTTTATTCCGAGATCCCACGAGACTGTCTAGGCCCTAGGTGGCACTAGTTTTTGTAAAGCTTGATTGTTTGCTCGTGTTCTGAATTAGCGTACGGGAAGTGAAATTCAACATAAACTTGTGCCGTTTTTAGCGCGGCGGGGTCGGTGTAGCGTGGCGAGCATTCGAGTGTGAAACTATTGCTTCCATAGTGGTCAGATCGCAATCAGCTTTCAATCATACCAATTTTACTAAATCCGGCATCACTTGTGCATCGAAATAAAAACTTTGTTTTTCGAAATCGAAACAAAATCGTTTTATTTCATTAGCATAATAAAAAAGTTTAATTTAAATTTAAATGAAAAAGTCGTTAACTTTATCCAAACAAACCCCTTTCATAATCAAGATAATGTTCAAATAAATAGCTTCCGAAAGGAAGATTTCGAAAGATATTTATAAAAAATACTGGGTTGAACAATAAATTATTTGATCGTATTTATTTTTCAGAAGAATTTCCCTACAAAGAAAACTGTTTCTGTTATTAAAGAGAAAACTTACAATATATTAATCGCCGCTTTCAAAATTGCGCAGAGTGCTTTATGAGGTGGAAATAATTTTAATTAATCCCGCTGGCATAACATGGAAGTTCTCGAAAACAATAGGCTATTGAAAACATGCTCTACTTAAATCTTGCAAAAATGAATTAGATTTTAATAGATACTTTAGACTTATAAGCGATTAAGACCAGAAGTTAAAATAGTTTTTATATCATGTAGGCGCATAATAATATCCTATTCTCATTTATTTCCTCAAACATAAAGCGTCAGAGCCCATTTAGCTTTCCTTCATAAGAATATTAACAGATTGGAGAAACATTGGAGAAGAATCTCCACTTTGAAATTCGCACGCATAAGTATCATATCCTCCTTGACGAGCCATCATATAGGCACATACATACATAGTTTTATTCAAGGGTATTATATTTTGATATTTCGTTAATCACTATTAACAAATTATCAGTTGATAATTTGTAATTTAAGATTGTAGTTACATTATCAGTTGAATATCAAAATAAATATGTAAGTAATTTAAGATTGCAGTTACATATTTAACGATGTCATTTTGCAATCGCCTTACCTACTGTGTTTTCAATTTTCCCTCTAAGTCTCTACCGACATGGTATAGACGGCTATCAATCTTCTTCGTATTTATCGATAGAAATCTTATTTTGCCAAAAGCAAATAACAAAGCGGCTCACCATATATAGTTTTGTCTTAAAAATAAAAACCATTTGTTACCCACTTCCTTCCATCATAGATCAACATAAAAACCGTACCCGGCTACTTCACTGTTCAATATTATGTTTAGTAAGTATTTAAGGCACATAGAATATCTACTTAGGTACTACTATAGCCATACTACAGCGACTCTGTGATCTCCAATTAAAACAATGGCGTTAGGCTTAGGGAATATCCTGCCGAATTAAAAATACATTGTGTTGCTTCGGGTCACTTCCCATCTCCGCCATCGTATTTATACTGGATTGTTGTTTGGATTTATCTGTAGTATATGACGACATAGATAAAATAATGACGAGTTATACAAATGTGTATTTAACGATATTTTTCTTTGAATTAAATTGGCTAATTTTAGACTACTACGCTCTGATACTGTGGCCAAAGAAAATAAGAAACAAGAAAATTGACTTTTTGATAAATGTATGACAGGTAATGTAATTTATGAAATGGTGAGACACTTAAATTTGTGTGATAGATAAATCTTAATCCAAAATCGAATGAATTGATTTATTGCACAATTGTATGGATAGAGAGGAAATAAATGAGCAGATTACTATAACAAGAGCGTTCGGTTCGAAGGAAGCAAGACGTAGCGATACAATTATTTTGCCTGTCAATGTCGAATAGAGATATTGTTTCATTCAGAATTTGATACCTATTTTACAAACTTCATGGCTAGATGTGGGTCTTTGTCGAGCATTCATGGCATAAGTGATCATTTCTATTATTGGTTTAGGGCATGACGGTTTTAAACCCGTTTTGGTGTCCGGATGGCTTTCGTCAGAATAATTCGGATATATTTAGTACGTACTATTTATATTTGACGAAACAAAACTACGGAGTGTAAATCTAATAGCAAAACATATTCATAATTTCTTTTAGAAGCAAAGTAAAATAAATTAAAGTTTGAAGGAGAGAATAGACTTCGCATCTAGATTAAACTTGTAGCCGGTGATCAAAGTTGCGTTGAATGAGCGCTCACTTCCCTAAGTAAGGGTTAATTGTTCACAAGGTTGGGTCTACTACGTACGCCGACACACACAACTTTCATGTTAATCATCGGCATTAACCTTTTCAGCGCCAAAGTCTGATATATAAGACGTTAAAGTTTCGTGCCCTCGCCGCCAAAGTCTGATATATCAGACAAATAAATCTTACCAATTTAACTCTATTTTTTCTAATCGTTATAGTACCTGATCACATATGCATAAAATTTTCAGACAGTTTATACTTTAGTTAATCAAAAATAACAATTTCACAATGTATTATAACGTTATTTTAATAATAAATTATTAAAAAAGAAACCGTGTTTATTGATTAAATCCGACTCTTTTTTTATTTGAACCCTCAGCGCCAATGTCTGATATATAAGACATTAGTGATGTTACATTACAATGTAACTACCAAAGCCTAAATAAATAAAATAAATCAGGTACTCTAAAAAGAAACTTCTAAAAAAGTCAGAATTATACAGATTTTTGTTTTGGGCATAAACATTTTTAAGTGTGATGTTATTTTACAAGTTTTACCACAGAAAATGGAATTATTTTCAAATTATGTTTTGAATCGAATCCAGTAAATTTCATGGTATGTCACAACACTATAGCGACACGATCATGCATCAGTCTCGTGCGCCAACGTCTGATAAATCAGACACGGAAGTGACGTCAGAGGCGATAGATGTTTCTAGAACTATTTATTTTGTGCTGTACAATGAGGGTAGGAGATATCGATAAATTATGGAAGTACCCTGCAAAATCATGTTATTTATTGGGTTATATGCCAAAACTCATTCCGGATAGGAAATGTCAATGGTGCAAAGTTTGCACTAAAACAAAATCAGATCCCAGACTCGGTATTACTGTGCAGAATGCAACGTTTATTTATGTGTAGATCCCTGTTGTAGAGTGTATCATGAAAAGAAGGATTTGTAATACTTATCAGGAATTGGAAAATACCTACTTGAAGGGTATAAAAATTTGATGGCTAATTCCCTTAAAATTTAATCAGCTAAACTTTTACACTCCGTATAATGTATACCTACTCACCTAATTATGTTATCATTTTTTGTTATACATACCTAAGTACCGGAAGAAATAAAAATAAGTTTTTTGATTCATAATATTTTTTATTTTATCACGACAAATCAAATTCCCTTGAACTTTAATAAAATAAAGTAATTCTGTTTCCTATTTTATCAAAAAATAGTATCATAATTACTTACATTTCAAGTAAATAGATTATGTATTCCAAATCATCATTTTTAAACAAACCTTATACCTATTTATCAAAAATAGAATATTAAGATTTGTACTGACTGCAATGATAAGTTAGAATAACTTATTGTCACCTGCCAGATGCCAAATAACATTGTTGTACAATAAAGATTTATCTTATCAACACACTGAAACCGCGTCCCACCGTGTTCAATGTGCGTGCGCGCAGGTATATTTGTCCTGAAATAAAGCGGGCAAAAGTCAAATCGTTGTCAGTTTGACTTTTGCTGTTTTTAATACAAAACCGCCATATGAGTAAGTAGGCCAAATCAAAAAAAAACATATCAAAAGAAACATTAAAATAATCAATAATAAAATATACAGCTAAAAGTAGAGCTACTTATTATTATGAGTATAGTCGTTTATCAAACTGAATTATTGTTTTTCAGTCTCGGATACTTCTATGTTGTGAGTATGTTCATTTAAAAGCGTCCGTAAAAAATTTAAAATTTTGACGTAACAACGTGTACGCATACAAGGTTGGATATATTTTAATTCCTCGTTGAGTAAACGACAAAAATGTTCATTCCTGTTATCGGTTGCACTAAGTGATGCACATTCTGGACATGATTTCACAGTCACTTGCGGTGGGTCCTCTTTTACTTGCTCAGGAAGCATTTTTGGCAATTGTTTTTTAACCCTTTCTTGTAAAACAGATTTGAGGAAAACAGTTTGAGTTGCATCTTCATCGCTGTCTGAAAACTCCTTCCTAACTCGTTTGTTATCTGGAAAATTTTACATGAATTAAGAAATTACTTATTATTTATTTAGCATGCTTTCCTTCAGAGAATTTAATTTCGTGTAAATAATGTTTTAAGCGAGGTCATCATTAAAGAAAGTGATTATATTGCTGCATGAAAACAATATTTCTCTGCCGTTACCGGTACTTTACATTATTTTACTACAAAAAGTAATTGAAAATCATAACTCTTTGAAATACAGTAAAAGCTTACCTTTAGCCATGGCAATTGAAAGTAAAAAAACTTGAGACGACGAAAAGAAAAATTACACTTTCAGATGATTCAAGTTAGTCATGTCATGTAGGTAGGTAAGCAAGTCATGTAGTGTAGGGTAGGGTAAATTTTTACACAAGGAATCGTTTTTTGTCTTTAAAATAAATATAACTTGATTTAAGGATTGTTAGATATTAATACGATCATCAGATCTAGTAAAATGAATATTGTCTCCATCATTTTATTAATTTAGTAATAAATCAATAAGTTAAAAGTAAATCTTTTGTAAGGTATCGAAGTTTATGACCGGAAGTTGGCACATCACTAACACTTGTTAGAAACTCATAATAAGCATACGCCACTGTCTGATATATCAGACACGTAGTGATGGAATTAATATCATCATTACTTGTGCGTTTTTTCACTGTACGCCACTAAGATTTCAATACATTTTGTTCTAATTATTTTGTTTAAACTGTTTCAAGGAGTACAAAATAATTAAATAAACTCCATGAAACTAAAAAAATACAATAGATATATTTTTATAATGATTTATTTAATAAAAATTAATAAAATCGATACTTAATATCAACAACACTAGTAAAACAACCACGTTTATTGCCGTGGCGTGTGGTGAACGTTTTTGACGAAAACTCTTGGCGTGGAAAGGGTTAAATCTGCTTACCTTTACATATATGTGAGATGATTATGTTATTATTCATTTAACTCCGTGATCTTCCTATTATCACGGGTACTATAATGAAACGAAAGATTTCATTCTAGGTCCATAACGGGTTAGTACTTAAACAATGTTATCTCAAATAATAAAACTGATGTCAGATTTAAAAAGTTTGTATTTTTGTATCATAGTTCAAATAAAACTTATAATGAGACTTAAGATTGTATTTTTATATTTACAGGTGAGAGTGGGAATTTAAAAAATCACTCCATCCAATTAGATAAATTAATTTAAACACTTGTTTAGTTATAAATTCTCAAAACACGTTACGTAGATGACGAAACGAGGCTAATTTACAATCAGATTACGGTGGCGGGGATTGTCCGCGCAAACTTTGCCGGATCAGACCGGGAAATTACGGACCGCAGTCACCCGCGAGGAAATCAACGTCTTCGGGGTTCAGCCGGTAAGGCTGTCGTTTATCTCATAGCGATTACAATTAGGTACCTACTGAAATTATGAAGCGGTGGTGGTCGAGCCTGCGTATTGGGACATAGCCGCGCGATGCGACGTAACGTGAAAATATTTATTTATTCAAACTTTATTACACAACATAAAAGTTAACAATAAGTTGACTTAATGCCATAAGGACTTATCTGCCAGTCAAACCTTGATGTATCAAATATATAGACAGCAGATGATTTTCTCAAACTGTCTCACGTAGGTATCTATAGTTTTCATTTACGACCTTGGCTGTGCGGTATGCAAGTACATCTTGAGGAAACCTGCATCGACGATTTATTAATATTCATATTATTTATTCACTAACCAAGGGTTACAATGATCTTAAAGTACTTAATTACAAATAGTCCTTATAACTTAGTCACCTTTTACAAGTATTGCGAATTTGTATCTTTATCAGCTAATGTGTGAAATGGGAAAGGAATGCCACATCACTTAGTGATATTGAAAGTCGTTGTGTTCCTCAGCTGAGAGGAAAAGCACCACTGAAGAATTTATTTCTGACACCGTGCGTGTATATTTGTGGTATTTTAGTAAATAAATTATTAATATAATGTGGTATTTAGTAGAAATAAATTCTTACTTTTTTTACAAAGATAATATTGCTGTATAGTTACAGCAAAATCATCTTGGTAAAAATTCTATACTAACCCTTCAATTTGCTGTGTCACCTACCCAAGCTCAACAAGGTGATTTATGGTCACATCCATATTAAAAATGAGACGTAATTTTTTATTCCAATATTGGATTTGTAAAGGAAATTACAGTACAAACAGTACTTAGATATATCCATTGCTCGTACGACCGAAAGGTGGAATCGCCAGTAACACGCATAATGCGATATATACGCGATATTGCCAGTTGGCGATATCGTAAATTCAAATAAGCACAAAAAAAAATTAAAACTATAGATTTTCTTTATTTTCTCTAAATCGTACAAATAGTTTATTTCTACGTAGAGTACGTCGTTTCTAATAGTGTATAAGATTATAATAAAAATTAATGCTTTAAAAATAGATGCCAACGACTGACGAGACACGCCAAGCTAGTGGCCTCCGAAACCACAGCTTTTCAGTGCCTGTACCGTCCTCTCGTTTAGTAATTCTATACTAGAAAATTCCACTATCGTAGGCAGATAAAAGTCTATATGCTAAGAAGGTTTCAGATCATGGTACCTACTTCTAAATCTTTTCTTAGATCTTTTCATAGAAGCCTCAAACCATAATCACTCGACACTCCCTTATCTCTGCTTGATCCCGGGTGCATTCGAGGGCGCTAAACCCCGGATCCACAAAAAAACAAACATAAAATATAGAATATTCAGCTGTGACTTTACCTCTATATAACCGTCTGCCTGCCTGAAATCACTCTCTTTGAGAATACTGTCATCGAAGCTGCAATAGTAACACTTATGTATTTACCTGTTATAGACGGATAAACAGATATCATTATACTTTTACTGTATGTAAATATAGTAACATAGTTGAAACTGCGTCCACCTCAAAAATGTTAAGGATAATGTTAAGAAGCAGTTCATATAAGTCCATTCGTAACCGTTGTTTTAAATCCTTTTCCCTTTATGTTGGGTAGTACTTACTTAGAATGAATTAAAACATATGATGGGTGTTCATATACCATGCTTTCATAAACTTGATCGAATTTATTTTGATGCAGACAGATGACGAACCCAACCCATCAAAATATATATTGCGAAAGTTTCGTCCGACATTTTGCAAATTAATGGAAATCTGTCTTCGGGAATGGGCCATGAAATTTGTTAATAAATTTTATTTGCTGGGAGCGAGGTGCCTGTGTATTTTAGAGTATATTTACGCGTACCTTGGTATGAGAATATATAAGCCTCTGGTAGTTACGAGATTGGTACTTATAAGTCCCATTCAAAATTAAAAAGGCTGTCAGTCTTTCAAACTTTGGTAATGCATCGAGTTTGTACAAAAATATCTCAAGAAGTTTTACGCATACTAGCGAACACCGCCTATTTTATTTACAAAGATTAAAAAGAAACAAGATGAAGAAATTCCAAGAATTCTTATGTCAGAGCCTATTTCATCTGACTTCGAATACAAGGGACAAATTGAGTAGATTCCATTACGTGGCCGGCCAATGTGCGTGACTGTACAGAATGAGGTTCAGATAAGACCCGTCTATTATAGTGACCCTTTAAAGCTCTGAAAAAGATAGAGGTCACGGTAGTGTGTGATAGATGTCTTAAAATTTCGACACTATCTTTAACGTTTTGGAAGACAATCAAAGATCTGAAAACATCAACAATGAGTGCATGACATGCCTTTTTATGTGAAATACATATATCCACACATACTCAGATCTAGACGGTAGATACAAGTGACAGGAAGGAAATAATAAATTCGCTGCACGTACATAATCCTTTCTTAGAAATTTTTGTACAGAATCTCCAAATATATAATTTGTACAAACGTTTAATGATATGTATTCAATTTACATTACAAATGAATGTGAAAACAATTTCGTAAAATAAAACTTTAAATTGTAAAGCTAAAACTGAATCATAAAGCTCCTTTTCATGGTACCTACTTCAGCCGAGCTAGCCACAGTCTTTACGTTCCAAGCTGTAAGCTGTATTTTATTCAAACCTTTTAAACGCTAATTCGCGTGATTTTTTAAAAACTAAAGCACTTATATGACGTTGGATTCCTATTACCACTTTCCTAAAGGGCTATCAAACGAGCAGGTTATTTAATTTACTTTCCACTTTTCAATTCCTATTTAAAATTTTTCGTTTATTCAGTGAAATTTAAATATCCGTGTAAATGAAAATACCATCGGATTCATGGACCCATATCATATTCCGGAATTTGTACTTCACTAGGTACCTACTTACTTATTGTGTACAATGTTGATTTTTTAAATGTAATTCCACTTCAGGGTTTTTCTATAGCTAGCTGGCTGTTTTTCTAAAAAAATCACATGCTCTTTGGTTGTACAAATATGAAAAATAAATTTCAACAAACACGCTTGTCACACTCAACCAAAAATAACAGATCGATTTTAATAATCAAGAATGTAGTCTTTTACAAATAAAATCATTTAAGTACAATCAACATTGCAATTTTATCGTAACACGCATTATATATAAAATCAACAGTATGGATGACTTTTCTAGTTTAGAGAAAAACATAGTGCGTGAATTGTCTTGTCGGTTGTGTCTGTGTACAGACGTGGTGAAGCTGAAACCCTTGAGTGGAGAGGTGAAGCGGAAAATAAAGAAACTCTTTGATATTTCTGTAAGTATACTTTACTACATGTCAAATTATTTTTATAACTTGCCGATATCACACCTACACGTCACTAAACTAAAATAAACGAAATAACAAAATGTTACTTTTTTAGATACGGTCTGATGACAGCCTCCCTAAAGCGATATGCCATGATTGTTTGCAACAAGTCGGTGTTATGCATCTTTATGCAACGAAGGTCGAGAAGACGCAAAGGTTTCTCGACTTTCACAAATCAAAAAATGAGGAGAAACGGGAGCAATCGAAGGAAGTCAAACTCAATCCAGTAATAGCAGCTATGGCTGCACAAAACACGCCGGAGTCACATAGATCATCTAAAAGCAAATCAAGCAGCCGCCCAGTGACTCCGCCGACCGAGTTTCAACAAGGTGACACGAAAGCGATCAAGCAAAAAACACCAAAAAGGAAAACCCCAGCAGATATGAAATTTTTAGAAGCTATGCCATTAGAAGAGTTTGCAAATGCAGAAAAGGTAGATAAATCGTTACTTAATAGCACGACTAACGCTAATAAACCAGCTATTGACAAAAGCGAGGATAGTAAAAAGTCTAGGAAAGAATCTGATGCCAAGGACGTAATGAATGACACTCTAGATCCTGTAGTTCTCATCGAAGGGAAACCGGCTAAGCAAGGGCCTGCGCTAGACAGACAAATTACACTGTTCTACAGAATGGAGTGCTGTATCTGCCACGAAAAAGGTTTCCACTTCAGGTCCCTGATGAAACATTATAAAGAGCGCCATGGAGTACCGGGTTATGTCACATGTTGTGATAGGAAATTCCACTACTTTTATCCTAAGAAGATTATTGAGCACATGGCTTATCATTTGCAGCCTAATATTTTTATGTAAGTTAAAAATATCAAAATTTATTCTGTGGCGGAATTAAATGTATGGGGGAGAGTGTATTGCAAATGAACACAATTAGAAATTCAATGTACTCGTTAGTATTCACTGAACAACTACAGGAACTACAAATCATAGGCAGTCTATGTAGGAAGGTACCTATGTTCTATGAAACGAACATATGTGAAAACTGATGTACCTAACACTACTTTTAGCGATAAAATCTTTAATTCTTCTAGCGATAAATCTTTAAGTCTTTAATTCTTTTTAGGTGCCCGAGTTGCCACCAAAACTTTCACACGTCACAAGAGTTAAACGAGCATCAAATAAACGGCGGTCGGTCCGAAGGAAAAATCGTGTGTCCTAGATGTTCAGAGAAGTTCCCCACCTACCACGAGCTCGGGTGGCATGTCATCACTCATCGCTCGGACAAATTGCAGTGCGATTACTGTGGAAAGATGTGCGATATTTTTTTTCTCATACCAAATATCACTATAATGTATTGTTTTCAGGACAGTCAATCTATAAAAAACACGTTTTCCTATTTTCTATTTATTACCTATCGTTAATGTTAGTGATGGCACTACTGAGACTGTGCGGATTACATTTTACATTAGAAAATATATATATATTCACACCCATGAATGGATCTTATGCTAGTTTAGTTAAAAGGCCCTGGTTGTCGATTTCAGGTATTCTCGGTTTACGGCCACCTCGCCCTACTACTTTATCGTTTGTATAAGTCATTTTTGTTATTTTCCAGGCTAAAGCACCATCACCGGAAGAAGACTATAAATCATATGGAAGATGTCATATTGTGCTCACAATGTGTCCGAACATTAAAAACCATAGAGAAGCAAGAAAAAGAAACAGTGAGTACTACCTAATTCACCTTAGTTACATAGGTTTCTAAGTGCAAGATGTTTTTATTTTTACTAGCTGTCCGTCCTAATTTCACTCGGGTAAAAACAATAAATCGTACACCTAAATATTCCTCAGGAATCGCATTATCGATTGGTGAAAACCGCATGAAAATCCGTTGTGTCCGTAGTTTTTGAGTTTATCGAGAACAGTCAAACAGACGCGATGAGACTTTGTTTTACAATAGGATAAGGATTTATAAATAAATTTTGAGTGTGTTTAACCTCAATCTAACCAGATGGGAAGCAAGCTCAAAAAATGCCTATTCACTCATTGAATTTCGCAGTAGGAACGAGGACTCTCCAGAATTAATGAGGATAATAACAAAATACACGACGCTCTCTCTTATCGAGTATGTTACTGCTAAAATTGGTGTCATATTTTATTCAAGTCGCCAAAGGCATCTGACATGACTTTACGGACAATTTGTGGCAAGTAGTCGCACACACACGGTAGAGATCCGCTGTGGAGAATTACGCGTTTGCATGGATATAAGTACCCCGTGATTTTATGTGTATTAGTATTTGTCAACTTAACCTCTAATCCATAAAAAAGATAAATTTTAAGTTAAAATATGTTTTCAGAAAGAGAAAGTGAAGACTAAAAGTAACGATGCAATAACCCTACAAAAGTACCAGAAATTCCGACAGGCGATGGGGCTGGAGCTATCAGCCGATGAAGAGGCATCCACAGACTAAATACATTAAAAAAAATGCAATTTGACGTCCGATTAAAATGTTTAAAAAATATAAGTGTACAATGAGTGAAATAAAACCAAAATATTCTTAAGACAGTGTATTTTCAATTGGATCCTTATAACCTAAGACATAAAATCTAAATTGTCAAGGTGATTCGTGATTGCCAGATGTTGTCAAACGAATGTATAATCTTAAACGCACACCCATATAGATCGCATCACCATCCGTCAGTGGAATTTGGAAATGGTTAGTCAAAATGGTTAAACATTCGATAATGACATATCTGGCATGCTCAGAATAAAAAGTGGTCTCTTACATATCACATATTAAAGCCGCTTATGCAGACAGAATGCAGGCTTTATAGAAACATGTCACCACGAGACCCAACACATTGAACATTGTACACTTTACCACACTGCTCCCATCCGACAATATAACGTTCATCGAAAAGTACGGTTTAACTCGTCATCTGTAGATATACTTTATATAGAAAAAAAAGAGCAAAAAGCGAGCAGTCCACTAATCTGTTATCAATGTAAACTATGTCTAGAGATTAAGTACGCATTAAAGCTTACTTTTCAATGAAAGTCTTATTGCTGGATGAGAGCGGTGCGCTAGAAGTGTGCTATGACCTTAAGTGCCCAGCTCCACTACATCGTCGTTATTCGTTGCGTTGACGTCCGTCATCGGACCAGAACAGAAATTATATGTTGTTTCGGCGTATGTAAACGCACGTTAACGTTAAACCTATGTAAAACAACGGAGCGGCAACAAGCTACTACATCGCAATGGAGCACGACGGAACAATTGGGTCGCGGCATAAGACTAAAACAATTAGTACACCTACTTAATAGTGTTAATCTAGCCTCCGTTTCTTGACTAGCGAGCCGAGAAGGTCTGAAATGGCTGGCAGATTGTTGGTCTGGTCGTTGGCGCCGGTGTTGAGGTTCGACAGCGGGATGTTGAGCTGGTTCGACGAGCTCTTCTGCTGGCCCTTCATGTTGCGGTGTTGTGGGAAACTTGGCATTAACTTCGGGTCACAGGCTGAAATGAACAAAAACAATATAAAAACAGTTATGTATATAAAAATACCTTCATTATTTTATACCAACCGAATACAATACTGAACGCAGCTATATCAGGTATGACTTGAATGATAAGATAATCGAGATGATGGAATTTCATGTTTTGTTAGTAAAAATAGTTGAAGTAAAAACATAAAATTTAGTATTTCCATTAGAAATAGTATTGAAATAGTATTATTTTTTGTAAAAACACTTCTTTCTTTTTTGTACCAGAAGTACGTGGACACGATGCGCTAAGTTTGTATCGCACAAAAGATAGTGTAGTGTCGAGTGTTGTAAAATTATTTTCAATCAAAAAGAGACTTACGCAAAGGTTGCTCCTTGAAATATGAGCTCTGTAAACACTCCTCCGCCGTGGCCCGCTTGTTGGGGTCGTACATGAACAGGAAGTTGAGGAGTCTCAGGCCGGCGGCCGACAGCCACGGGAACCGCTGCTTCAGGTTGTTGTACGGCTGCTGTTTCAACGTGAAGTTTTGCAATGCTGGCAGAGAACTGAACTCCGGCCAGATCGCGTCCGAGGGGGTACCTGTGTCACATTTATATAGGGTGTTATAAAAACCTATGTTCCGTTTGAAGCGTGGTCTCAGTTTCACGAGTAAAAGTACTTTAGATAGAAGTCGCTTTAAGACGATTCATTTTTGCGCATCTTTAAGCGCATAATACGTAGTTAAGTGTTGGCAATTGAAACATAGGTGCTTACGGGCCAAAAAACCGGTCGAGCTAGGTATTTCTGGGAAAATTAATATTTCCATATTTTCATTAAAATATTTAATAAAACTACCGAGTGGAGCTCAATCGATCAGGTCCGTGTTTTAAGAGTAGGGTAGTTGCCATCAAGTCAAATCAGATACTTTTTTCTATGTGACAATTGACGTCACAAGTGACGTCACAAATGTTGTAGTCAGAAACTTTAAACACTATTTCCACAGTCCAGTAAAAGCTACAAACCTAGCAGGTCGACGATGAGCTCGAGCTGCTCGATCTCGGTGCGGCCGGGCAGCAGCGGCTTGTTGGCCAGCAGCTCGCCGAGGATGCAGCCGGCGGCCCACATGTCGAGCGCGGGCGTCTGACGCGGCGCCTGCAGCAGCAGCTCGGGCGCGCGGTACCACAGCGTCACCACGCGCGGCGTGGCCACGCGCGCCGCCGCGCCCAGCCACCGCGCCAGACCGAAGTCCGCTGGAAAGTGGACGCAAATACTATACTCTTCACTTTTACACTATGCTCTATACAATAGAGTAAAATCTTCGTCTATGAATTATTTTTTGGTTCAAGAGCGTAAACTAGAATATAATTATTTATTTTTAGGGGCGTCTGTGCAAACACGTACACAAGTTCCCCGTAACATACAAAAGTTTTCTCTACAGCATAAAAGTAAAATCGAAGTGAAAAGCAGAGTAAAAAAGTAGACCTCGACGACAGTAAAGCGACATTTGACCCTCGCCTACGGCTAAAGCGGATGATTACGCCTCGTCTAATGCTTCGCTTTACTATCTTGGTCAATAATCTACTATTATGACACTAAAGAAAAGTACAGAAAAGATATATCAAATACAAAAAGCTGGACTTATTGCTACAACGCTAAAGCAATCTCTTCTAGTCAGTCTTTTTTTCATCATAAAAAAGAATTTAGAGATAATGTGTTTGAAAAATAGCTGCAATTCCAAATCAAAATATTTGACTTGAAATTAGTTACATTTGTATGTGGCTGCACACTATCGGCAAAAGTTCACCAAACTGGGCTTTTTTTGCATTTTTTTTTGTAATGAAAAAATAGTGTGTAGCCGGCATAATATATTATCAAAACTGTAGCTTACTAACCTATTTTGACACAGCCTTTATCTGTAAGCAGTAAATTCGAGACTTTCAAGTCTCTATGCACTATAAAGTTGGAGTGCAAATACTTCAGACCCTTTAGCACTTGCAGCATAAGACATTTCACTTGCGATTCAGTAAATGGAGATGACATGTTGTCCAACAATGATGCCAGGTCCTGTTCGCAATACTCCATGGAAAGAAAAATACTGTAAATGAAAAATGGTAACAAATAAAGGATAACTTAATTAAAATGACGTTTGTATTTATTAGAACACTAGCAGCCCATCCCGGCTTAATTCAGGTACAACATAATGGATTATACACCTAAACCTTCCTTAGGAATCACACTATCTATTGGTGAAAACTGCATGAAAATCTGTGCTGTTGTTTTTTACTTCAGACGCAGCAGAGGATTGTTTTATAAATGTAAGGATAATTGCTTTGGCTTTGTATAGTGATTCAATGGATTCATTTGAGGGTTTGCACAAGAAGGAAATAGAACGATATGAATAAGTAGTAAGTTTCTTCTTTGTATAATCCTCTGCTGAGTTCATCTGGGGTCAGGTCTCCTTGTATGTTTGTACTAGAAAGCTTAATGAGTAAACATTATAAAAAATTAAATTATTTTTCTTATAAAATAGCTGATGATTAGATTAATAAATATGTATATATAAATTTAACTATGTAATTAACATTAAATTACAGACCTTTCGAGGGATCTTCCAACAAGAACTTCCTTCAGCTGTACAATATTTTCATGCATACACGACATGAGAACTTGGATTTCCCGGAGTCCACTCAGAGGCAGCCCATCTTTTTCAACATCCATTCTCACCTTTTTCAAAGCTACTATATTGTTACTCAACTTGTCCTTAGCTCTGTCTGAAAAAATGTATATAATACATATTTACAGGGTTACTGGTGTCTAACACAATCTTCCAAAGTTGCATAAGGTAGGGTACATAGAGACTAACATCTTTTGTTCTACGACTTTGGTCTAAATGTAATAAATACAAATATTTTAGTTTTTTAGCTTTGATGTTGTTTCTATAATTAATTTTATGTTCGATTCTGATACATAATGCTACTGTACTGTCTTGTGTTGCTTGGCTATTATTTAGAGTTAAGATGTGTAGAATCACAAATCAGATTGTTTTTTTATATTAAAAAAAGACTATGAATCATGAAAAGTCATAGAATAAAAGTTGTTTGTTTTGATGTACCCAAGTAGTCTTTAGTTTTTGTGTTTGATACCTGTATATAGAGACAAAAAACAAATTTCTCATTTAAACTTTATAACATCATAACAAACATACTACTACAGCAATGTTTTTTTATGAAAACTTTATTGAACAAAGCACAATTATTTATAAAAGTACAATAGGCTTACTTAATACCTACAAAAAGCATTATCTAAGTCTACCATACAAATGTTATAAGCATGATAAGTAATAAGTTTCTATCTGAGCATGAAATATATGTAACTGTTGTTAGGGGTACTTTTCATACGAATTAATGATTTTATTTAGTAGATACTTACATACAATGCCATATGTGCCTTCACCAATGCGGTTCAGCTTTTCAAATTCACCCACAAATCGACATCGTCCAAGCTGAAATATACAATAAACAATATTTAACATATAATATTCCCATGCATAAACTTTATTTCATTTCTTGACAATTTTTGTAGATCTTATTACAATTTACCAAGATTATAGGTTATATTTACTTACTATGTCTTTCTCAGGTATTTCCATGGTTTTCCCAGTCCTGAACGATATAAGAACACCTTTCCGACCTGCCGGCCCAGTAGGATCGGCAGCATCCTGACTCGACGGTTTTTCCGAATCTAAAATAAAAATAACTGATGGATCACAAAATCCGGCAAATCTGTTCGCACTATCAATTATTTACTTGATGATACATACTTTGGGACATATTTAAGGGCGATGTTATGTTGTCGAAGATCAATTGTTAATTACAAAATTATATGTTTCCAAGCTTTTCTTCTAAAAACAACATATCATCATTGCAGATGCAGCAAGCAAGCAACCACAATCAAAATGTTTTCTTTTCTTCTTTCTTATTTTTTGTTTCTTAACTTGACAATATTGACATTGACGTTTCTATTGTTTGATTGTTTATGTATGGTTGTATGTGCTGCTTGGTTGGTACTACCATGAATTTAGTAAGTACTACGGAGTTCGTACAGTACTAATTCCATGGTACCTACCTACTCATTCCATGACTGTTTGTCTTTGGTGCTTTGCTTTCTATTTCCTTTTGTTGTGTCGTGTGCATGCATGCACGTGCATGCTCATTCCATGTTGTGTATTTTACATTAATTTAGAAGGACTTCGAAGTACCTACCTACTAATTCCATGGTATTTTATGATATATATGTCTATGGAATTAATTGGTACTCCGTGTTATGTCTTGCTTGTCCTCTAAGTGTAGTGATATGGTACAAAAATGTAATATATATAGTACAATCAAGCGTGCAGCACGACTTTATAACGAGATTGAATTCAAGCCACGTAGTAGTCCAAGACAAGTAGGTAGATACCTGCCTACTAATTCCATGTCAAAGCCTGTTGAAAAACAATACCTACTTATAAAGTAAATGCCATCAAAAATATGCTGTAGAAAACCCAAGTCTCGCAGAAAAGAGAAGAAAGTGAAGATTTTTAATATTCACATGATAATAACTTGCCTAATAACTTAAGACAGAAGTTCCCTTAAATAGAGACTAAATAAATTAATCGACTTGGTAACATGGATCTCACAATATTTTACGGTAGAAAAACTGAGCCAAACCTCGCACTTGGGTTTTTACAGCATGTTTTTGATGGCATCTCACTTCTTTTTGTAGTCATAAGTCGAATTTGTATGGAAAGTAGTTTGTTTTTTTCATATTTCAACGTATTTTCCTATAAGAATTTTGTTCAATTTCATGGGCTGAACATACCCTTTCCATCATACAGGTACAATGCTGCATTTGTAATTTCCTATATTTATATGGGATTCCAAAGTTATTAATCCAGTTGGTGTATCTAACCACTGGACCGAAATTTTTAGGTTTTCCATTAATTTAGCCACTAAACATTAATTGTATTTTAAATTAGAAGCTTCTATGTCTGCCAGAAGTGCCTTAGTCTTTTGATGATCGGTCAGTGAGTGAGTGAGTGACAAAATCAAGAAAGTTAAAATTCTTAAACTACCTACTGGTTCAAATTGAATGAAATTTAAAATTACTGAATGACTGCTTAATACTGAAAATGTAGGGCTTGTAGGGCTTGTAAAATGTAGGCTTCCTGTTTTATCCACAACTAAGTTATTGGGGTTCAAAATTGGCCTGAATTACTTCGAGAAAAGGATGGTACGGCCGTGTCTTTTTTTTTGCTTGACTTTCCGTGCTCCCAGATGTCAATGTTAGATATGTCATGTCAGTGGAAGAGGATGGAGGATACCATGAGTATCCAGATACACCTACAAAAATAAAATTCAATCTTGACGTTGGAAAAGTCATCGTTTTGGCGAACGATGGAGCCATGATACTTAAAAAAAACAGTCAAGAACCAGAACATTGTTAGGTATACCTGCTTTAGAATTTGGGTGTCCGTCTCGTGGCTAATAGTAACGATTTGCAGATGAATGTGTATTAAATATTTCACAGGACACATTTCAAAATTTAAAAAGTAAAAACCCGTAAATTAGGTACCTACCTATCTAATGCCAGATTTCTCAATATAATATTTATCACCGCTATGAAATTAACTAATTATGTATTTTCTATAGGCAGTTTTTGGAGGAGAAAAATGTAAGATATACAAAATAATGATACATACATTACAATATACCTACCTACATATTATATAAAACAATTTAAAAATTTTCAATATGAGAATTCCCAAACCTTTCAATCCAAGACTTCAGGGACAATTAATGTAAGTTTTTATTATCTATACTTTGTTTCCTTTGTGGCCCTGATTAGGTAATCATTAATTAATCAATTTATTTAAGAAAAACGTAAATATTTATTTTTCAAAGCTTTTATTTAATAAAAATTGTAGGAAAATTTAAGTATAGCCTTTATTACTATTTTCAGAAAGAGATTTGGGGTTTATGAAAAAGTGGTACCAGTGCAAACAACACCAAGTAGGATTGTACCAGATCACATTGAAAAGCCTTATTATGTGACCGGACAAGAGTTTACTGTCCCAAAAGTACCTGAAATCAAAGATGTTAATCAAATAAGAGGGATGAAAAGGAGTTGCAAATTAGCCTCTAATATATTAGGCCAAGTACAACATCTAGTGAAGGTAATCTATGCATGCATTTTTTGATGTTTATAATAATTTTATAATAGTTTTTCAAAGTCCTCTTTTATGGTAACTTTTAGTTTTTCATCTTCGATAGGTAAAACCAAGGGATGCCAGGATCAAAAAGAAAAATGCATACTGCACTACGTAAATAGTGAAGTGATAGTAAAAATAACCTCTACTTTTTAAATATGGTATTGAAAAAATATATACCAATTTATTTTCAGCCAGGTATTTCAACCGATGACATAGACAAGCTGGTGCACAATTTAACCATTGAAGCCGGAGCGTATCCTTCACCATTACATTATCATGGCTTCCCAAAGAGTGTATGCACTTCTGTAAACAATGTGGCTGTGCATGGTATACCAGATCTAAGGCTCTTGCAAGATGGTGATATAGTTAATGTGGATATAACAGTAAGCCTTTGTAATATTTATTAATTTCTGAATAAGGCACCACACAAAGTGGACAAAGTGAAAATTGTTGCCACCTGGTAACAATTTTCATTTTGTCTTAATTTCTTAGATACTTTAATGAGACCAAATTGAACTGACTTTTATCTCACTTCAGGATTCTGTAGCACAAACCACTCAAGCTGCAGATATGGAATAAGATTGAAGTGTAATGAGTTTGGTCTAGTCACTAAGAAATTCAAAATGTTATATATCATCACAAAAAAACCTCAGATAGGGGCCAAGAATCGAAAGAAAGTGCGAAAACTTAAATGTTGGAATGGTATTGTTAGTAAATACCATAACACCCATACCTGTACCTCATCCCAAGTTTGCACGTAAATTATTGTAATTTTTTATCATTGTTATGAAACTGTCATAAAAATTCCCTGCTTACAGGTGTTTTACAAAGGATTTCATGGTGACTGCTCCAAAACTTTCCTCATTGGATCTGTTGACGACAGAGGTTTGGAGTTAGTGGGTGTTACAGAAGAATGCTTAGAAATTGTAAGATATATTATTTTTCTAAAACCATATCATAACTAATATTATAAATGTGAAAGTAGTTTGAAGAGGTAACTCTTCACACTATCTACTCAACCAATCTTCTTGATCTCGTTATGCATACATGTATTTGCTAAAACTGTTATTAACCATACCTTTTTTCTTTCAGGCTATAAGGTCATGTGCTCCCAATGTGCCATTTAGTGAAATTGGGTCCCAAATATATAGACATGCTAAGAAATGCGGGCTCACTGTATTGCCAGCCTTTTTGGGTCATGGTATTGGCCGGTACTTCCATGGTCCTCCAAATATTTATCACATTAGTAAGTGTCATTATTTAATTTTAAATAATTCATTTTATTCCCATTAACAGATCATTTCTTTACGAATCCTTAATATATAGTGTATCCTTAATATGTAATGTAAGTATAAATTTTATTTCAGGTATGAAATACACTAAATAATAAATATAACAACCATTTGATGAATTTTTATTTAAAGACCTCCGAAAGGTTACAGCACCATACTCCTAAACCATTTTACTGCTAAACTATGGCCATATTATATAAACCAATATTGACTAGTCTATTTGGTATTGCAATGGCAAAAAAATTACCTAGTTTGTTTTCTTCACTTTCTTGACAGACTGCAAGTATAGCTGCACATTTACCAACGAACTTAATTTGTATTCATTTCTTTTTCAGTAAACGACTACCCTGGATATATGCAGTCTGGTATGACGTTTACCATTGAGCCGGTGTTGTCACATGGCCATGAGAACACTGTAATATTAGAAGACGGGTGGACGGTTGTCACCGACGATGGCTCGAGAGCGGCGCAAGCAGAACACACTGTCCTCATCACAGAAAACGGTGCCGAAATCCTTACTAAATAACTGGATCTTTATGAAATCAGCGGTTTATCTTCACATAGAACTTCTAAAGGTTGTTAAACACGTATAAATAATTAAGAGGTATTTATTTCAGAAATTTCTACATATTTTGTTATTTATTTTTAAGTTGTTAACGAAATTGTTGATAGATATATTCGTGTAAACATCAATTAAGCAAATTGGCTGTTTAACGTATCGATTGACTTTGTAGATGTAACAACTTTAAAACTTACCTATATACCTATTTAGGTTATTAAAGATTAGTATTTACTAATCTTTGTATAAATCACGTAAATCGATTATAATGTACTAAAATCACAGTATAAATAACAGTAAGGCCACTCATACCGCTGAGATCTACCTCTCACATTCTGTTACTCGGCGGAATAGGGAAGAGTATGCGCGTATACGTTCTCGAACGTAACGTAAAACCAAAAGCTTTGCATATAGGTAGGTAGGTAACTTATGTCGGCGTGATTTTGTCGGGAGTGTCTGACGATAATACGTACACAGTAGTTTGTAGTGTTGTTGGTGTTTTATTAGTTGGAAGTATTTATTGCATGTCATGTTACTAGTACCTAAATATCTGTTATATAATGCAACTTTAAGACACAGGCGAAAATCCTATGCAACCCCTTGTACATTGGAATTTTAATTTTCTGGATATTATAAAATAAGCAATATATGCGATTATTTATTTGTTAAGGAAAAATAAAACCAAAGATTTTGCGTGTGATGTTTTATTTTTAGCTTGATAATCCTTAAATTAAAACGTGTAACTTGTTACATTGAAAGCACAAGCACAAATTTTATCACTCATAGTTGTCAGTCAAAAGATGAAAGTTCAAAGGCGTAAAGGGAATGTTTAGTTTGAATACAATAAATTACAGGTAGGTACTTGGAAAAGTCGTTGCTAGTGCAGCTATACATTGAAAGTCGATTTTAGACTGTAAATTTTTTATAATTCACGATCGTCGGGACTTTCCCCAGTGAATCGCAGCCAACCAATGAAGCATCGTGACGCGATGACAACAAACGCCGCTATTATTATGACTCGTTGGCTGCATACCATTGCGAAGTTTCTTTCGAAAATAGAGTTTAAAACTCGCATTATGCGCCCTGTATCCAAAAGAGAGATAATCATGCTTTTTGAATACAGTCTGCCACAGAGAAATCTGACCCCCCTAAAAGATGGTGTTCAAATCGTGGGGGGTCAGTTTTCTCTGTGGCAGACTGTACATAGTAAAAATTTCAAAGCAAATCTCTTGTAACTGGAAGTGAAGAGTAATAAAGTAGTATTTTATAATAGAAAAGGCGTAACCAATGGGACGTCAAGACACCCCCATGAAACTCTCCATACACTGGGTTTTACCACATACACTCATTAGATTTGGTCCCATATAATATCCAGCTACGCCTCGATAAGTGCTAGTAGAATGAAGTTGATAATTTAAATAGGAGGAATTATTGACTAGAGTATTTATCATGATACATAGAATAGGCTTATGGCAAACAAATCGTGCTAAACTTTAAATTTCTCAACAATAAAAATACATTTTCAAAAGTTTTAAACATTTGACTAGATTTGAACACAGAAAAAAACTCTGCAAAATATCGATTCTCAAATCATTTTGCAGTGAAACATTTGCTTACCAAATATATATTTGGATAATATAATATGCACTTTATATGGTTAAATTAACATTTGCACTATTGTCTAATAAAAGACTGCTAAATAGCAGTCCTTTAAGTGTTGTTATTGCACTAATTTTAATTGCACTAAAATTAGTGCAATAACAAAAACCTTAGAATATTAAATTTTAGGAAACAATAAGTAGAGACAACATAATTTTCATAGGGCAGATGTATAAAAGATTTATGAAACATTGAATAGTTTGTCAAACAACTAACTCTTGAATACTAATATAACGTCTTTTAAATACAACATAATTATACAATGACAAGATCAATATATATGTTAATGGTCGTCCGCACGGACGTAATTTATATGTCGACCACTTGTATATTAGCACATACAATACATATAAGCACACTGTTGATTGTAATAGTCAATGCCATGTTAAAGGTCATGTAATTAGCTTATTGATTTTTATATTTAAACCGCTTTGTATTTTATACAATGAATTCTATAAGTCAACTTGCAATATGTCCAGTAATTATTCACATGACATTACCTATTTTGTATTTCAATTATATATTAAGTTTCTCTATGCTATATCACTCAGCGTAAAACACGAATTCTTACAACTATCAATATATTTTTTTATCTTGTTTTTCATTAAGCCAACATGCTTTTATTTTCAAGTTATTATCTTGTATAAACTTACTAAGGGTGCTAGGGAAGGTTAAAAAGAGTGTATAAAAGTTGTTACAAAATTATGAAATAGATTTAACAACATACAAAAGCTACTTTGCGCTCATATCTTCTACAATAATTTTACTTATAAACATTAATTTTATCACTCAAGACAACATACAATTCTTAAATAAAGATCACCTCAGTCAAAATGAGAACAAATGGTATATTAGCTAAATTAGAAAATTTCTGTCACAACAAATGACAACATATTGAGGACATAGAGAACAGTAAACACTATACACAAAAGTCATATAAAATGGAATTAAGCACTAGCCTCATAATACTTATTCATAGACATTCACCTATCTAGAACTGGCATTAGCTAAATATAGAAGGGAAAAGTTAGTACTTATTGATATAATTTAAATATTAATTACTTATTTTTATTATCTGAATATATTATAGAGTAATTAGCTATTGAGAACTTTCATGTAGTTACTGGTCATTAGTATGAATAATCATTTCTTGTTCAACAATTAATCATAAACTTTATTTGCCAGTATCTACATATAAATGTGCTCAATATATCATAGTAAAAATTTGTGGACTTTGTGCAAAATCACTTGTGATTGTGGTTAAAAAGAAATTTAAGGTGCCTCAGAATTGCCAAAGAATTTAGTAAGTACAGGCATTTTTTTCATTCTTTTTTTAACATATTTCATAAAGCAAATTTGATAGATTGACAGCTCTAATAACATTTTATATTACAGAACAAGTAAGAAATATTACCAAAAAAGATTATTAAAACATAATCATTAAAACAACAAACAAACCAATATAAGGTTAGGTAATTTCAAATAAATATTTGACTATCTAACTTTGTCTCCTTTGTACTACTTGTTAATTTTGTAGAACCGGTGAACAAAGTCTGTCAGATTGAACACCTGTCCCGGGCCAGTTCCCAAATCCATATTGATGTATTCATCTAGGTTATGAGTTGAAGCTGAAATACATTAAATATTTACTTAGTAAGATAAAAATACTGTTAAAAAATCTTTAGTCAATACTCATCACTACTAATAAAAGAAAAAATAAAAAGTTCAGTAATTGAGATGGGATATTGATTACATCATAATTTTTGTATTCATGGTGATCAAATCTTTCAGTGACTGCAGTATTTTAGTAAGATAAAAGACAACTTACTTGAAGTGCAAATGGCAGGATATGAAGGAGGTGGTTTGATCCAAGAACCATCAGGTCTTTTCATATGACGTCTATCCGAAGCAAAATGTTGAAGGAATTGCTTTGCAGGCACGACACGAAAAAATCTGAAACAGATTTAATATAAGAAAACTATCAAAATCAAATACAAAATTTATTAAAAGTGAAATGAATAAAGCATTTTGAGTTAAAAGTTTATTTGTTAACAGATCAAATAACAACTTCAAGCTTTCTCAAAGAAAGTGGTTAAAGAGGACAAAGTATACCTTTACTTTATCCTCTTTAACCACTGTCTATTTTAAAATACTTGCACAATCGCACATTAAGAATTGTGTCAGAGGAACCTATTTGGAGGCAATCAATATTTTACCTGTACACAAACAGTTTTTGAAACTATAACAATAACAAGATCGGTACACTGACAGATTATTTTCTTACTTTTTCCTGATGTCATGTACCTATCAATAATAGGCATTTTTATATTATAATATTATTACAGTTCTGTGATTTTAGCTTAGGTACCTAGCACTATTTTTTTTTCTTTATTAGACAAAATAATATTTTACCTGTGGAAATCAGATTTTAAGACTTGGTCCGTACGAAATGTTTCTGTGACATACTTATGGAAGAAAGTGGGAAAAGGCAATTCAGAGTCCAAGTCATAGACAAGGCATGTCTTGCAGTCCCAAGAGTACAGAAATATCACATGATAGTCCTAAAAGAAAAAAAGAATGTGAAACAATATGAAATAGATGTAAAATAAAAAGTCTACAAATTCCAAGCCTTCTTGACTGTATGTCATAATAGTAGCATAGCGTGACACAATTGCAGTACACACCCAAATGACTAGACGGTCTTCCTCACGCCCAGCCCTTTGTTTCCAAAGAGGCACTGTACGGCAAGGATTCGATATGAATACCACATAGCACCTATCTAACTCTTCTGGAACCCTTATTAAGGCGTCTTGACATAGTTTCCAGACGTTTTCTTCACTGAAAAAGCATAAACCCATAACAAAGCAATAAATATTAAATGCTTTATCTCAAGATTGCTCACAAAGATCACGACTTAAAATGTATACTTACCAATAACATGACACATGTGAACATTCTTCTCGCTTAGAAAATAGGGGTTTAAGTGATTTATCGCTTTTTTTATTATTTTCATTGGTATTCAACTGAACTTGAGCATTGACCGACATTTTGACAGTTTAGGTATACCTACCTACATACCTAGGTACCTACATGGTGCGATACAAAGTGCAAAACGAATTTCGCTTCCATCCAATGACAGAAAAAAAACAGAACTAGGGATGTCCTAAAATTACCAAAAGTCGATACCTACACGTCTTCGTGCTGTTGTTGAATTGGTTAAATTCGGCTACATATATCATAGATTGAGGTTTGGTTGCTATCATGCTGAAGCAGGGTATCTATTTATTACGAATTAAGGAAGCATATTATAACTATTTCGTATTTCGTTCGCGAGGAACTTAAATTATTTTTTCTTTGTCGACAATATAGGTACCTACTACCACGCAAATGAAGCCCAGAAGCCCCAGATACTGCCACCAAGAGAAAAGTAAAAAAAAGCGTATGTGCATCCGGTGCAGCTGTCATCTTTATAGAGACCCATTCACGTTCATTATTCACGGCAACGGTTCATAACGTTCGCCGATTCATGGACATATATGCCAATGTTTTTCTATCTTATTTGATAGGTAGGTTTGTTGCTGCAGAACTGAGTTTTGCACATCATTCATTCACATGGGTTAACATGGATGTGACGACTTAAGCCACGGATACACTAGGGGACAAATGGAGCAACATGTTGCGGAACATGTTGCTCAACAACTACGTGGAATGTGCCGAGATACATGTCGCGGAACATTTTGTCGACCACACTTCTCAGTGTTTATAGAAATGTCGCCCGAGGAGGTTGTGGCTATTAGTGCTGCGTACATAGTAATTATATCGAGTGTGTTGAAACGTAAGAGAAAGAGAAGGTGGTGGATGCGGAATTTCTTATTACAACGAGAAAGAAGAGTAAATATTCTAAGTGATCTCCGAATGTCTGACGGATCGTTTGTGAATTTTACTCGCATGTCATCATCTGATTTTGAAACTTTGTTGCAAATGATCGCATCTTCCATAGCCAAACAGGATACAATATTACGAAACGCTATTAGTCCTCATATCAGACTTGCCATTACATTGAGGTACTTGTCGACTGGAGATTCTTATGCTTCTTTGTCGTACACTTTTCGAGTGTCAAAACAACTGATACGTAAAATAGTACCAGAAGTTTGTAAAGAACTGATAAATAAATTGAAGATATGTGTAAAGGTAAGTTAAAGAAAACGCATATATTTTATTTATAATTGTATTTTAATCTTCAGTAAAATAAATTTTAAAGAGTACGAGATGGATATAGCGACCAACGTAAATTAATTAGTATTAGTGCCATCAATGCTATTAGTGTTCGAGGAATCCATAGTTTCAAGTATATCTTGTATAATATGCTCTTCAGAAGGCTCGGGGCTAATATCACTGGATGCAGTGCTATAGCCCTGTTGAACAACTGGCTGGCTTTGATTATTATAAATTGTACGGTATTTTCCTAAGCGTGCATCTAATAAAATATTATTAATATAATATTTAGCCATAATTACACTGTGTTCGTCATTTAATGCACGTAACTCAGTTCCTACGTACTGTCCATAAACATCGAATTCATCTCGGGACATCATTCTGTTTTTAGCAGCATGCAGAACTTCATAAGCCTCCTCTAATCTATCTTCATTGGGGTGGCTCCTCTTGCGAGTTGGTCGCGACGATGAAGGTGTTGGTGCAGGGGTTGTAGGTTGCTCTGCTTGATCAATGGTAGATTGCGATTCTAGTTGATGAGGAGATTGAAATTCTGGAACGGTAGATTGAGACTGTAGAACGACATCTTCATCCGGAGACGAAATCGTGTTTTGGCTTTGTGGACTCTGAAAAATTAATGATATAAATATTAAATCAATTATTATAATAAGGATAGACTATAAAACATGTATTGTATTATTTCAAACATCTGTTAGACATGAATCCTTAATTATTAGTACGTAAAAATAGTATTTAATGTTTAATAATTTCTTTACAGGTCCCAGCTACTGCAAATGAATGGAAAGCCAAGGCTAGAAGCTTTGAAAATATATGGAATTTTCCGCATTGCGTTGGATCTATAGACGGTAAACACGTTTTGATCCAAGCTCCTTCGAATTCTGGAAGTGACTATTTTAACTATAAAGAACAATTTAGTATTGTCCTATTGGGTATTGTCGATGCAAATTACAATTTTATCTATGCAAATTGTGGTGCTAAAGGAAAATCTTCTGACAGTGGAGTATTCCAAGAGACTGCTTTTTATAAAGCTTTGGCTGATAACCAACTCAACTGGCCGACTCCAGACCCAATACGACAAGATGGGCCGAATATGCCTTACGTACTTGTAGGAGACAGCGCCTTTGCACTGACAGAAAACATGATGAAGCCATATCCCGGTAATCATGACGTGGGTACAACAAGACGCATTTTCAACTATCGACTGTCAAGAGCTAGAAGAATTGTCGAAAATGTGTTCGGTATCTTAGGTGTTGTATTTCGTATATTCCGAACTCCCATAACCATCCTACCCTGTAATGCTGAACTTGTTGTAATGGCGTGCATATACCTCCATAATTTTTTAAGGCGAAATAGTCAATCGAGATCACTGTACAACCCACATGGAACTTTTGATTCTGAAAATGTGGATCACGATATTTTAGAAGGATCTTGGCGCAGAGAAGCTGGCTCTGTTAATATGTCGAATTTAAATGCTATGGGACGACGCTACCCTGAATCTGCTATGGAAATAAGAAACAAATTTGCTGAATATTTCATGAGTGAAGAAGGACGTGTTCCCTGGCAGAATAATTTTTAAATGAATAAACTAGTATTGTACTATATTTTTTCTTTTAATGTTATTGAACAACGTCAATCCTTTTAGAAGTGAAGTCTTGTGGGTGAGGTGTGTACAAATCTTAGTTAATGTAAATAATACATATTATATTAGTAGTGATAAGGTGAAATAATAATAAAATAAGTGATAAGATAAAAAAATACAGCATCATATGGGCAGAAAAAAGGAAATAGAAATAGAAGAAAGTTTAAATTAATAAATTAAGTATGTATAAATTTAGCTACCCGTGCGAAGCCGGGGCGGGCCGCTAGTAAATATAAATAAATTAGAAATAAAAAAGCATAACTTACGTTTGTGTCCAAAGTGTCCAAGCTTCCAGACGTTGTGGCTCCCTTTAGCAAAAATTTCATTGCATCATACGCAAACCATGCACTGGACTTCACGTCCTCTCGTCCACTGCCAGTAGTTTTTGACGATTTCACTTTCTTCCTTTCTCGGACAAATTGCGAACGCAGGGTATGTACTTTGGCTTCTATTTCTTTTCTAGGCAATTTAAGCGCCTTGGCAATATCCTCCCATGCATCATTTTTCTTTATTTTATTTCGATAGTCACGGTGTGAAGTATCCCATAACAAGTCACGACTTTCGTAAAGCTCAATAAGCAAAAGCACGGTATCATTTCCCCACACAACAGACATTTTAAAGGCACGTTGCGTACGCGACTATACTCGGTGACAAATGCCGCAACACTGACGCGGGACACATGCGCTCGCTCACGAGGCGGGAGCAAGCAACATGCCCCGCGTCACGTACAATGTTGTGGGTCATGTTGCGGGACACTATGCAACGTTGCAGCGTCACGTATATTTTGTGTTGCGCGTCATGTTGCGGGACAAAATGTTCCCTAGTGTATCCGGGGCTTTATTCTAGTAGTTACCTAACTTACTTACCTAACTACTAGAATAAGTAGGTACTTAGTAACTTTGTGGGAAATGCGCAGGCCTCTATAATTTAATTTACAAGATTTGATTAAAGACAGGACAAGTGAAACTGTACATCTGCACGTTATGTTCATTTTTTTATCTCTACTTTGGCTATGGCTTTACGAACACGAAGATCACCCTACCTATGTCTTCCATCCAGCTTTGAAGAAATAGGTATACATGATAGTATGACTAGGGCTCGCGCTATAGTTGGTATCTTTCACATCGAAGGATTCAGTGCAAGCGAAAGAAATTTAATTTATAAAATAATATGTATCAAGTTTCCTACTACCTATGAAATATATATATAATATATATATATATATATATATATATATATATATAACTGCACGTTATGTTCATTTTTTTATCTCTGCTTTGGCTATGGCTTTACGAACACGAAGATCACCCTACCTATGCCTTCCATCCAGCTTTGAAGAAATAGGTATACATGATAGTATGACTAGGGCTCGCGCTATAGTTGGTATCTTTCACATCGAAGGATTCAGTGCAAGCGAAAGAAATTTAATTTATAAAATAATATGTATCAAGTTTCCTACTACCTATGAAATATATATATATATATATATATATATATATATATATATATATATATATATATATATATATATATATATATATATATATATATATATATATATATATATATATATATATATAATACAGTCATGGATTTACTAAGTACTTCGTTGGATATAGTAAGTCATAGTACCTACTAATTCCATGAATACATAATAATAACAGGGTAGGTTTTTTTCGAATTTACAACCTTTTTTATGTCATTCACGTTAGGGTTCGCACTTCAGGGTTTAGCCGTAACATACTATTGAATTATTTTGTACTGATATTGTTTTTATGGACAATATAGACATTTTGTATTATGGTGTACAAACTGTTGAAACTTATATTGTGTACCACCTATACCTTAAAGTTTATGCAATAAAGACATTTTGAGTTTTTGACATCCAGCAGTGTTAGATGGACGACAATGCGGAATGTTATGAATGGGCCTCTTTATTGAGTCAGAAACGACGACATGCGATGTGATGTAGCCCCGGATGTAGCGGTAGCGCTGCGCTACGCCGCCATCATCATTCATTCCTTTTGGCATTAGCATCGTTTTGTTGTGGGTGATTGTGCAGCTGACTGTGGCTTTTTGTGGGAAGCCAGCAATTCTCTTTTAGTTGTTTTTAACGAATCTATATACTGGTCAGAAGGAGGGCGGTGCGTTGGCCTAGGTTTCGACCGGACTAGCGTATCGTCCGGTCAAGTTTATACTATTAATTTGTGCGACTAATTCAGCTTTACTGGCTTTCAGAAATTAAGACACAATGACTCGTAAGTAGAGAGCTGTTATCTAAAACAGATTTATTTAAAATATTAATCCCCTTCATGTCATATGCAATAATAAAATAAATTCCACGTAAATTCTCAGAACTTTCTAGAATGATGACAACATAGTAATGCGCTTGTTAGATGGTTTAAAATTGTTCTTTTCCGCTTGGTCGTTAATATAATATGAATATCGTGTGATATTCATATTATTTTTAAAAATGTGTGTTTTTCATGAAAAATGCGAGTGCTACTACTTATTTCATACTTTTAAATGTGTATCAGCTTAATTTGTGGCATGGGTTTATTTTGACCTATTAATTTTCTTTGTATTGCTTACAGGTGGTAATCAGAGAGATTTGGCCCGCGCCAAGAACCAAAAAAAGCAACAGGAGATGCAAAAAAAGAAGAATGCCAATGAAAAAACTGGACTATCTCTATCAGAGAGAAAACATAGGTACCTATTTTCTTTAGCATACTTACATAAGTACTTTATTTTACTGTACAATTTACTAAAATTGTTATTATTAAAATTAATTTATATGTTAATAAGTATGTACTACAAAGATGTATGTATGTAGCATCTTCCTTCTCAGATTTTACAGATTTTACTCCACAGTTTTTACAGGTGGAACTTTATCACTTCACACTTACCCCATACACCTGCAATTACCCCAAATCAAAATAGGAACTATCTATATTTGTAATGAATGCACCTAGTTTCAGGTAGAACTTTGTGACAAACTGTACTGTTTATTATTCTAGGGATGCCGAATTAATGAGAGAAAAACAACGAAAAAAAGAGGAACAATCGACGGGCCAGAAGCAAGCTGTACATTAATGTTGCACATAAAAATATCTTGACTGCTCCATATATGAACGAATGCGTACATTTCAGCTTTGATACAGGAAGCTGAAATTGTTCATGTGATACCTAAGCAATCCTCTCATTTACAAATGTATGTTGAAATCTTTAGTTTCATCATAAAGCCTAATTTAATAATAAACAAACCCAATAATATGCTGTGGTTTTCTTTAATTTGCATTGTTCTTATGAGTAGATATTATAAATGTGGGTTGGTATGATCTGAATAAAATTGAGAATGATAAATCTTAATTACTCAAACACAATATTTTAGCGTTTATGCAAATAATGTTAATTGACTGAATAGATTGTATGTGTAAACTATTCAATTACCCACTTTTGTACAATAAAATTAAAGGTACAAAATACTCTGCTTTTATTTCTATTTTAACCTTATGGCTAGTAGATTAGATACTAGTCGAATCTAGATTTTTGAAATTGTTTACAACCATTATTTAGTCTAGGAATCAATCTCGCCAATCTACCCGTGTTTCCAGTTACATTCAGCGTAAAAAAAGTAAGATTTGGCTGTGTTGTGATTATTCAACCAGCTGCCTCCAACAAACGACTCTTCTTGGGAATGCTATTGTTGCGTTTCAGATGCTAAGCCTGTATGTGTCCCTTAGTCGTTTCTACGACATCCACGGGAGGATATGGATTGGTACTATTTTAGTGGGATCAATCAATCTATAGTACCTAACCAATCGAGGTAATTTAATCTGGTTTACCAATATTTACTATATAATGTCGAAATAATAATACTAGGTAGTACTCTAGAAAAAATATTTTTAATAGAAAGGTCATTCTAATTATCAGTTCCATTAAATTATAATTACCCCGTAAGTAAACTTGATGGGATACGTAGAGTATTCTAGAAAGATAATCATAAGCTTATATTATAATACTTGCTCAAGAACCGAGGGAGTCAAATGCTCCAAAACTTACGTTACTGTGTTTGACTGTTTCGTTGCGCCTAGTTTCAATTACTCACACATGGTAATAACTCATACTCTTCTGATAATATATAAGAGGATAGTTAGACTGCTGCATATGGGATTATAATTTGTTGAACATTATATGACATTTTGTTACCTTACCAACCTGTGAGGAAATAACTATGTATTTAAAAAAAAAACAATAATTCCTCATGCGAAAGGGATGATTTTTTTATTCATCCAAATTCTTACTTGTGCTTGATGTCCAGATATTATTTATTACTAGCTTTAATAATTATAAGATAAATGAGAATATTTCCTTTCTGTAAATCGTTATACAATTACTTATATGGTAAGTGGTAAAATAAAAAATAAACAAAATCTCTAGCAACTCAAACAATATTCCAATAATGATTATAACTTATGTTTACAATCACATACAATCGTTTGTTTTAAGTTATAGCTATGCTAGTTAACACATATTGCATAAAGCTATGCTTCTGTTTCAAATCAAAACTACTTTGAAATAATAATGGTAACATTAAGTATAAACAAAACAAAGTACAAAAACAAAAGTAACAAAACAAGATAGGTCGGATAACTAGGAATTTTCATCTTCGAGTAAACGATATTTACAACAAATAAAATATAAGACTAAATTAAATACATTACGACTTCAAACGTTAAATGTTCGTAGACGCGACGGTGCGATACAACAACAACGAGCTCGGCCACTGACAACAGAACAACGTGGCCGACCTGTATTTGTAGTTTCACATATTACTGTGGGTCTTCTTTTGCATAGAGGCGCGAAGTGTACTTTGGAAACATTTACTATGCAAAACAATTATTTTCAAAATTACTACATTTATATATATAATATTTTAAAATTAAATTTCTTTGTTATTATTTAATTACAAGAAGAAATTTGAATTAATACATTTTATAAATGACTTGTATTTTATTGCAAAATTTTCACAAGTAAAACCTGTGGTGAATTGACATGCTAATACAAAATTTACACAAAACAAAACACATATAAATACCATAATATGTCTTAAACAGTTACAAAAGCATTTTGCCTAAAGACTGTCTTCAATCTTATAAGTACTTAAAACACTAGCAATTAAAAAAAAAGAATAGCATCAAATAAGTTTTTTGAACTGAATGACATATCACATATTCGTGTAAGTTACTATGCATTTCCAAATACTCTATGCATTTCCATTAACCATTAACTTACTTTCAAATTCTTCTCTTTGTTTATATAGTTCGTTAACTAATTCTTGTATGAATGGATGCTTAAATTTTCCTTCTGTTGCAGTAAAAAATTCTTGTAGCTTTCTTGGTGCCTTCTCACGTTTTTCGTATTCGAAGGCCTGTAATATCATGTCGTAACGATCTAAATCTTTGGCGAATTGTGCTTCTGGTGAACTCTGGTATTCATATTCCTGGAAATATTTTTTGTCAATATAAGGAAAATATGTTAGCCAAGATTTTGAAATATGATTAAGCGGCCTGTCTCGGCTTCATTCGGGTAACAACATAATAAATTATACACCTAAACCTTCTTCAAGAAACACACTATCTCTTAGTGAAAACCATATGAAAATCCGTGCAGTAGTTTTTGGGTTTATCGCGAACAGACAGACAGACACGACAGAGGACTATGTTTTATAATATGTAAGGATATTGAGAATTCATAATTTCCTTGACCTTCCAAAAGATAAGATTTTATCAGTCAACGCAAATTTTATCCAAATAATTTAATGAATTGAAAAGCTATTGATGAAATTAGAACAAAATGCATTTAACATAGCAAGTAATTGTTGCTTTTTTGTCTGCAAAGTTGGTGAGGACGAAATTGTTATTGCATTATTTGCCTGTCTTTCTGTTTTTTTGCCTCATCAGAGATAAAGGTGAAAATATGCATTTTTTGTTTTCAATTGCATAGTCATCCAAAAATAGTAGAAAACTGATTTTCAGAGAACATATCGATTGGTAGTGATTTGTTGATAAAACACCCAGGAATAATAGAAATAGAACCCCCCTCTTATGTAAATTGTACACAATTATATAGATACATACATACATTGTACATATGTATTGTATGCATGGCACTTATGAAGAATTAGTAAAAAAGAAAAATATTCACCTTGTAAAGCTCATACATTCTATCTCCAGCCATGCCTGTTAGTTCTGCTATTTTTTTCATAGCCTCATCTTCTTGTCTATGCTTCTCTTCAGGTGATACTCCACAGTGAGGTGTTATGTCACCAACAATGCATTCAGCCAAGTCATGGACCAGTGCTGAAATTAAAAGAAAAAATGTTACATGATAGCAAAATACATAACTACTTAGGTATTACATATTGTAATTTAATATTGTGCTTTTTTAAAATATCTTATAAGTGAAAGCAACAAAACCTTTTTTTTTTTTGTTTACCCAGGGGAATGCTTGTTACGCACTGAGTGTGGGACTCCTGGGCCGCTAGTCGGCCCAGCCTACCCACTAAACCCCTGGGGCGTTTTCACATTGCCGTTATGGGGGACGTCACGGGGTCGCTAGGCATTTCACCGCGACGCCCCCCCGGCCTTTCGGCCCCGACCTGGGCGAGCAACAAGCACAAGTGCTAACCACCCGCCCCTTACGCCACGCGAGCGTGGCGCGGACCATCAAGCCCACTCCGCACACCTACCACCAAACCTGCCCTGACTTAATATTCTGGTGTGTACCTATGCAGTATCTGACATTATGATGTTGCTGCCCAAATGTGCTAACAAAATCTTGTTACCCAAAGAATTATTTTGCTGGCCCGCTTATTTAAATTGCTAACCATTAGCTTCATTTTTTGCGGAGCAAGTAAATATTGATGCCTGGCCAAAGGATTATTACTGGGCTGATATTTTTTGGTTTCCAAATTTTAAAATAGCATAAATAATTAATTCCCATAATATATATAGATGAATTAATTACCTATTTGGAGACATTTGAAACGGTCTAAGTTTGTGGTGTTGTTTTGATCAGTTAACAAGAAAGTCATCATTCCCATTCTGTACATATGTCCAGCAATTGACTCACATTCATTTATGTCACAGATGACCCATCCAGTTCTCTTGACATGCTGAAAAAATAGAAGATAAATGATTATAGGTCTGAAACAATGAGTACTATTGTTTTTATGAATGCAATGATTGAAATAAAAATATAGGTAGTACTTTTTGATGAATTTGAAGTAATCGTTTGTAATAGGCATCAGGGAAATATAACACTGGAGCAACCAGGAATCAGTCTAAGAATTATCAGTCTTATCAGAATTATTTTCAAATACTCACTTTTAGACGACCAACCAATTCTAAGAATTCCAAGATTTTCGTGTTGTTTGCAGCTAAAGCCATTGCTTCAATCGTATTGTGCTGTCGGTATAACAACTGAAATCATTTAAAGATTTGAACCAATATAATCAAAATCATCATTATCACTGCCATTTTTGTTCAACGCTAAGCTTAATTATGGCCTTATGATATAAAATACAAAGACGAAAATTTTGAAGAATTTCAATGATATAGACTACCACTTCCTGCTTCGTCTGAAACAAATTGGATCATCATTTAGAAATCATAAACATGACTTTTTGCAAACCAATATATCTAAAATGTGGGCAAAAAACTATTACTTAATAATGAATTATTGATTTACACATACCTTTTCAATAATTTTTCGTCCAAAACCAAAATTATTGAAATAACTGAGCTTCGAATTGAAGTGCTGGTGACACATGTCCTGTCATTAGATGTGACAGTGACAGCGCTAATCTAATGGTTACCAATATTTTTATTTTCTCTTTAGCCGAAGGAAAATAATTTGAAAATAGTTGTGGTAAAGAAAGAAAAGAAAGAAATCATTTATTCGGCAAACACATAAAATCCAAACTTACAAAAGAGTAACGAGTATAGATCGAATACAATATGTAAGCCGAAATGGCGACCAGCTCAGCATGGTGCCAAGGTATCGAGCCAAGGCGCTGATTTTCAGCTGGAACCAAGTACAAAAGTAGGTAAGGTGGCAAAATAAACAAGTAAATATGTACGGAAACAGAAACAAACAACAGCAAACAATAGGATTAAACATATACTGACTTAGGAAAAAATGTAAAAAAAGGAATAAAGATAAATTACATTGGAAGCTATGGAAAAAAAAAATATATATATATATAGTATAAATATGAAACTAAAAATAATTCAATGTATTGCCTTCAATTTGCCGCAATAAAGTAAACTCTTTGATGCGTTTACGAAATATTGTAACATGGTAGGTGGCGTCTAAGGGATATAAAGCCTGCAGCTGCAAAGCAATGCCAGTAATCTCAAATATTAGCGTCAAGCGGAAATCCGGTTATAAAATTAAAGCCCAAATCTCTATTTGAATATTAAAATTTTATGCCGCATATGCCGGTAGCGGCGCATGGAATAGGGACAACTTAGCAAAAGGCGGCAAAGCTTTTGTTTACTAAACCACACAGTGTTTCACTCTGGCAGGATAAATGCGCAGTAATACCCCTATAGTAGGTTTAGCGAATTACATCACCAGTGTCACTAGCGTGCCTATGTCCCCGCCATATTTAAAATATTATTTGGATATTTTTTTTGGGATTTTCCATCAATTTATGTTATTCATCGATATAAAGCTGTCAATAACATATCGGTACATTTTATTATTATAATATAATATAATTAATAAATATTTTAGAAAAATTACGTAATAAAAATTGAAATAAAAAGTATACAAGCTAGAGTAGTCGACACGGTTGAACGCTGAAAGTTTGAAAGTTATCAATTCCAACTCACTGCTGCGCTTGGATGTCTAAATACCTCTTATTGGAAAAATTACTTCCTTTGAGTTTGCATTTTTAGTTAAGTACCTAATAACACTGGCTAAGTAGGAAAGATAATTTGAGATGTGTTTGAAAAGTTCGACTCAGTAAGGGTACTGGATAGTACCTACGTCGTAGTACCTACCTACATATATTACAAGCGTGATTTTAAGCATCTAATATAACTCTTTTTGTACAAAAAATAGGTACCTACCTAACTAATCATTACGATTTTAATATGCACATTTTTGCCTACAAAACCCAACTTGCCTAGTCGAATTCTACATTCATTGAATTGACATAGGGCGTACGAATACATCGATAATCCTCATTAAATCCATTGTCTAGGGGCCCGATTCTCATGCAATCAAAGTTCATATCATCATCAATTTTCTCCAAATTTTGATGATGATGTTGAGCAAATATAGCTAGAGAAAGAAAAGAAAAAGTTTGATCGATGCGTAGGTATATACGCTCTAAAATTTGTGACGGTGATTTTTTATAAATGCAGGAACAGTGCTAGACCTTTAGAAAAAAATTAATAAAACTGATGAAGAGAACTTCGATCGCATGAGAATTAGGCCCCAGATCCATATTGTAGGCAATAGGTTAGTATTACATCATTAGAAATTTCAAGAGCCGTTACCACCAGGTACAGTGCGTAATGTTAATAGGCTCCTGTATATGATTAATATGAGTGAAGAGATAGCCGGCCTGTGGTTCGTTCTATGAATGGCAATGTCCAAGATACCGCTAAGTAAATTTAAATTCTATGTTTGCGTCGAGTAGCCATTGAAAATGTGGAGGTCCTGGCTGACGGTCCACTAATTAGATTTAGCTTCAAAATGAGCGTTCTAACTCGCTTAAAGTTTAACAAAGTTTCAGTTTATGTGTGGAAAGTTTGTGTTACTCTCGCAGTGGCTCCGATGTGTGTTCGGAATGGAAAACTGTGCTGGAATGATTTTGTGGGTGATTCTGAGTAGAACAGGTTCGTTTGTGGCTACTTTCGTCTACCTATACTGTGATTTTAATAAGTGCAAGTTGCAGCAAAGCAGCACGGTATCGCCTAGGAAAGTATATACCTAGGTAGGTATGTATGCACAAAGTAAGTTACAGAAATTGTGTTCGTTCACACGATTCCCAGAAAGACAAATGTATGACTAGGTACCTATTATATTAAATCTTTTGGAATCAATCATGAGTGATAATAACTTTCTCGAAATAGTTAAAATTTTATTATTTATTATTAATATTTATTACATTTATTAAACCAATAACTGAAACTTAACTTACCACAATATACACAGGCGACGCATGGTTTATATCCCGTAGGTACATGAAGGTATCTGCCTAGGTAGGTACTTTCAATCAAATGTATAGATAGTTTTGAAGTCAATAAGCAAATAAAACTTATCATTTTCACGGTTAACACTTTCGCTGATGTTCGACGAGACACAAATAAGAACGAAATTGTATTAACTACTATAGTACTATGTTTCGCTTAACGATAAAGCATAGATGAGGTAGAGTAAATATCTTTGAAATATTTATTTTGTCTCCAATTGAATCCATCTGTAAAAACCTTAATGATTTGATTTCAAAAGTGCTTCCGGGAAAGTGTTAAAAAGATCAACCGACGAGACAAGAACCCATAGGTCACTTGGGCAGTCTTGGTCGGCCTAGAGAAGGCCACTTTCACATTCATTCACTGTCAGCTCAAAGATATGAATCAGGAAACCGTATGGGGAATGTACCTACTTCCGATTTAGTTTATCCTGGTTGTCAGTGATCTGAATTGCTGATGAGATAATAAATGCGACGAGCGCCGCTGACATTTTCAATGCAAGTAAGTAAGTAAGCATTGAATGTACGCATTTTATCTAAGTATCCAAGCAGGTACATGACACCGATACACCTGAATCAATCAATTTTTAAAGTACGTAGGTTTCCATGAAAAAGGAGATTTAAACAACATTATTATGATATTAATTTGTAACAAATATTTGTATATGTTATTGTCACTACCAACATGAAGGTGGGGTACTGTCTTGGAGTACAAATAATTAATATATAGATATTTTACAGTGGTAGAGGCAATAGAGTGGGAAGCGCCAGCACCGTACGACCCGGTATGGCTGGCCAGCGTGCAGCAGTATCCTCCAGCTCCTATGAACGAAACCAGGTTCTGGTGGGTCACCGAGGAAGACGTCGAGTTTTGGCTGTATACTAGGTAGATTCCATTAAGTATATTTGAATAGGTATATACCCACTTGAATTATACCTTGACATATTAGTTAAACAGAATTTTAACGTTCATAACTGGTATTGTAAAATATAGAATAAATCTTTATTTAAATCACTTAGATGATAAAAATTGTTGGTAAAAATAGAGTAAATACTTATTAGATTAGTTAGTAGTTAGATTACTTGTATTAGTTAATAAAAACAATGGTGCTTAAAATAGGATGCTGAACATCCTGTGTTATAAGCGGCAAAAGGCAACATTAATTACAGAAACAAACAAAAAATACCATTGGGCTTATACCTAGAAAAAATAGAGAAAAAATCGATTATAATCATGTTACACCTAATTAGATATGCTCTTATTTTCAGGCATAATATTGAAAATCCGCAAATTTTAAGAATCAATGACACCCAGGCACTACATAACTCGTACTTCCATTTTAATAAAAAGACTAAATTACTTTGCCATGGTTGGTCGAATAATGGAACCAGCCCTATGCCACACTCTCTAAAAGAAGGTAATGAATTGAACTGAAAGTTTATTAGATATTTTACGAAATTAATACCTACACATACTTAATGGAACTTTTACCACTCGATTCTGCTTTTGTCTTTTGGTTAGAATTTTACGTGGGTCAAATTAGATAAAGAAAAATATAAGTAGATACCATTTTTTTTCAGCTTACCTTAATGTGACCGACCTGAATGTCATAGTGGTGGAATGGGGGAAGGCCGCTATGGTCAACTACATACTGGCTAGCTACAACGTAGCCATGGTGGGCAGGGTTGTCACAGAGTTCATCAACTTTTTAATTGGCGAAGGGGTATCAGCAGATGATATGCACCTCATAGGACATAGCCTTGGTGCTCACGTCGTGGGAATAGCCGGGGCTTATGTGAAGAACGGTCCGATCGACACGATCACAGGTGAGAATTTTACCTACTTGATATGCAAGGCTTTAATGTATAGTTGTGTTTTAAGATGTCTTGAGGTCCGTCCAAGACTATTAGAAAGTTCTCCCTCCATCAGTTTCCAATACACTATCCATGGTTTATTAACTTCACGTAAAATAACAATATTGACTGTATTGATTGAGGAAACCCAATTTTAACCTGCAGCCTTCAAACCAACAATGGTAACAATCTGAATATTGGCTCACGGAAAATAAATTAAAATCAAACATCCCGCGGACATCACAATATACAACCACTGTTTGTTCAGAAATTCCCACATGATTCTGCACAATATTATAAGGTATTCAAATATTGAACTGTATAAGATATACCTGCCGGGCTAGCATACGATAAAAATGACGATAAAATTTTGTCGAGGCATATTATCTATTCTGAACGTCAAATAGTCGTTTTGTCAGCGTTGCTAACGTACTATATTTCTATCTCATATATGGGGCATTTAAATACTCAAATTCGAAGCCCTCAGTAAAAACCCATTAACTTGATTTACTCTTACAATCACTAGTTTGAGATAAGAGAGAGGGAAGACAATAACTAAGAATAATAAGTATCTGTTTTAGAAAATCGTTACTACTCTCTGTCTGTTGTCAAGTCAGAATGGCATTTGTTTAGTACGTAATGCTTAGAATAAGTACTAAAAATTCCTTACGTTTACGACTCTATAAGGAGCTTTTACCTATGTATTACCTGGCAAACAACCAAGAAAGTAGTTTGCAAGAAACACCATTCAATTTTACGACTAACATTCTTGTTTATTTTTCGTATAAGTTTAAGTATAGGTACTCGTAATTAAGTATTATACAGCTACCTTATTAACATTCTTAACGCTTTACATACTCGTAGCTAACGGGGAAACCGGATAGATGGCGAGCTGGTTCTGGTCCTGGTTCTACAGATAAAATATAATTTATATATCCGTTCTTTCTTATATCTTATAAGGGCGAATCAAAACGATTTTTGATACAAAATATATTATATAATCTTCCAATTATTACAACTGTGAAATTCGCAGTAATATTCTCTATTCCAGGACTAGACCCCGCTCTGCCCCTGTTCAGCTACGGCAACAAGAATTCCAGACTGGACAAACACGATGCCCGCTTCGTGGAAGTGATCCACACTTGCGGCGGGTACCTGGGCTTCGCATCGCCCTTGGGGCATATAGATTTCTACCCCAATGGCGGCACTAGGCAGCCTGGGTGTGGATACGATATTAGAGGTGAGTTCAACTTGAGAAATTAAATATTAGCATGGTTTACCACTCCATCAATATTAGTAAGAGTAGTTCCGTAATGACCCTGTGTGCCTTTAAGCCGTATGCACTTAGGTATATGATGAGGAGGAGAGTCTAATTTTCATAAGATTTTATCTTGACCGCCCTAAAACGGACCCACAATTATCTAATCTATTGCTATTAAGATAGTGGTCCGGCTCCGATCCCACACCAAGTCAAGTAGATGAGCCTCATTTACTGGGTACCACCGTGTTGATATGTATTTTCAAGGCAGATATTAAAATAAAAACAATAATAACAACTATCTTAATTATTAGCTATTAGTAGAGATAATTTATAACCAACTAGCTACCCTAAAAATAATTTTAAAGGAAAATCAAATGTTTAACTAATACCAAACTACAAACAAACAATAATACTTTAAAAATTGTGAATGCAAAGTGTCCTAAAATACAGGGCTGTGCGCTCACAACCGGGCGCATATGTACATCGCGGAGTCCATAACTTCGGAAGTCCCGTTTGTGGCCGTCCGCTGCCAGAGCTACGACGAGATCTACTACCAGGGCTCCTGCCAAGGCACAGGCGAGACCCTGATCATGGGCGGACTGCTCATACACTATGGGTAATCTAATACGTCCCTTTAAAATGCAGGTTTTTGTGCGCATAACCGGGCACATTTGTTCTTCGCGGAGTCAATTGCGTCTGATGCGTCTTTTGTGGGCGTCCGCTGCGAGAGTTACGATGAAGTCCGCTACAGAGGTTCCTGCAAAGGCAATGGAGAGACTTTGATCATGGGCGGCCTGTTCATACATTACGGGTAACGATACGCTTCATTTTCAATCTCATAAAAAGGCTACGTTTAATTTTGTTACACTGCGCTTTAATGTAAGATTCGTCTAGAGGATCCTGATAAGGAAATGAGACGGCCGGCCTCACATCATGCTGCTTATACCAGGTAATCTATTTCAAAACAGGTTTATGACGGGCGCTGGTATATGTGACAAAGTCTACCACTATTATTTGTTCATATGCGTATGTATTATTTTTTGGAAAAGATTTTGGATCGGTAAATTTGTAAAACAGTAAAAATATTTTGTAGAAAGATTAAGTGTCAATGACAAATTAGACAAAATTAATAAAAGTGTTCAGCAGTCAAATCTTTACTACGATCAAAGATTTTGGATAATTGACTACGATTGAAACTAGAAACCATGGAATTAGTAGGTACTCCGTACAACGAAGTACTTACTAAATCCATGCTAGAAACTAACTAGAATGGAAAATCAAGAAAAACATGTGAGAGAATGAGCACTTTGTACCTAAGTTGGTTGTTCTAATCGACTGTAATTTGAATTTTCGTTATCAAAGCATTTTAACTCAACGCAGTTGAAAAACAATAGAAATAATTTAAGTATTCATGAACATGGTTAACTTTCGTCGCTATGTTTAATTAAAGCAAGAACACTCGTTTGTAAAGCAGTAACAACATTAGCTTAAATTTTGGAGATCAACCATTGTTTTGTTTCAGGAAAGAAGGAATTTACTACCTTAGGACGAACCCTGAGAGGCCCTTCGCAATGAGGGATCCGGCGTAAGAATTATTCATTCGTCGAGCCAACTTCCCAGTACATTAAATTTTCATACTTGTTATGAGCCCTCACTTACTGACTAATAAAATAGAGTGCTAAAAATGGCACTTTTTTTTTTAATGTATAAATATTGTTACGCAGAAACTGAGTATTCTGTGTATTGTAATAAATAGTTTAAGACATCCTGAAATAATTTATTATAGAACAATTTTGTAATGTAGTTACTATATATGTGCGTTTAATACTGTTGGTGAATTGAGTTTTATTCATTTTATATCAAAATAAATAAAATACATTCGATACTTGATTGTTTATTTTCTAATTGGCATATTCTGCAGTGTTACGAGTAGCCTGAGGCCATCAGACATGACTTTTACGAATGAAAGAAAATGAAACGAAACTAGATGGCGGTCCATGTCAAGGCATTCGTCACATACATAGTCTACCAGTGTGTAGGTTCTTCACGATGGTTTTCCTTCACCGGAAAAAAGTATATGGTGGTAAGTCATATATATATATATATATAAACTAACTGACTTGGCACGAGTATGATTTGAACGCCCCTTCAAAACAGGCTGGTGATATGTATGTGTGTGACTGAGGTAGACTTTATTATAATATGTTAGCGGAGTTTGATATCAAAACCTCTCTGTTATGACTTCAAAGTTCCTTGTTTGGCTCGTTCGTAACCTCATAGCGGCAAAACTACCTAACTAGTAGTTTCAAGTTTAGCATGATTATCTTACCAATGAAGGAGGATTGAGATATCAACATAGATCTTTAGATATTGAAGATGATCTTCTACTACGTACTAAGGTGTATAATATAAAAAGCATATATTCCTAATGATAACTAGGTAATTTCCTACATTCCATGACTTTTAGAGTGGGTCGCACAGGTCAACTTTAAATTAACGTTTCGATAAAATGGTGTACTTTGAGTTTTTTTGTGCAGGTTAAAGTTAACGTCAAAGTTGACCGGTGCAATGCTCCACTTTCGCTTTTTTATTTAGAACTTACTCGTCTCCCATATAAATCGACAGGTTTATGTTATATGTACACTACCAGATGAGAAAGTTTACTAATTAATCTGAATTAGGTAGCAAACGATAAAAACCGTTTTCCTTTCAGCGATCACGGAAATGGCTTACACCGAGTTCGTGTTCTCCGTAGTTTTGCTATGCAAATATCTAACCTATGTGCATTGGGTACGTTTTCCAACCGTTTTGTAGTTAGTGGAGGATTGAAGAATTTGTATTCCCGTGTGGTGGGTCGGCACACCGGCGGAATACTAACACTAACAGGGCTTTGGAGAATAATGTGGAATAAACCGCCGCAGTCGGACGTGCAGCATGGGTGCATCGTTGTCGTACTCAAATATGATTTATTCACTTTGGTTGGTTTGTATCGCATATCGGTAGTGTAGAAAACTATCAGGTGATGTGATATCAATTAAAGTTGGTTCCGTAGTATAAGTACCTACATTGATAGTTTAACTTATAATGTCATGTGTCTTAACAAGGTTCCGGCGGTCTAGAGTATTTGTGTTTCATTTCCAGCTCGAAATATCTAGTAATTTCATCGATTTTACTTGTAAATATAAGTACATTTCTTATTTATTCTCTCAGAACCATATTGCAGTCCGAACTGGAAAATTAGATTTTCCTTTTCCACAGAAAATTAGCAGGTACAGAGTAAATAAAATATGTCCAGTTTCCGTTGCTTCCCAGAAATATATCTTTGTCGTTTACCTCCTTTTTCATCGAGGTTTATTTCCTTTCGATGATAATGCAATAGTGTTGTTGTTTCCTTAAACACGACATAACGGTCAATAATACGAACATTATTGTATTTTTCGTCTTAGTGATCATCGAATTCATTATTTGTGTTGTTATAATATAGGTATGAATATTCACAAAATGTTCATGTTTTTATAACCTACCGATTTATAAATAAAGACAACATTTTTTTTATACAAAAGTTGGCTAGTTAGGAATAGACTTAGACAGGTGGAAGAAAGAGGCTAGATAAAAAAACGATATAACTAAAATTTTGAGTTTGGAACACATCTAATTAAAATAGTTCAATCACAGTAATTAGTTAATTCCTACAGATTACTTTCATTATTTCCCTGCAAATTACGCAAAAACTATCGATATGCAATCTTTCTCAGAGGTGTAGGCGTCGCCCTCGAAGCCACAAGATTAAAGTCTTGGTGTGATCTCGACCAAATTGGCCGACTAATGAGATAGTCGGCGGAGGCCCGGGAATGCCCGGATTAGCTCTAAATGAATCAGTTGCCCGGGTTTCATGCGATTGATTGCTTGTCACATATATATTACCTCAGTATTTGCCCTCTTAATAGACAGTATCCAAAAGGCTTAGGGTTAATTACGGAGCGTAATGCAATCAAATAACGCTGAAACTATTCCGAATAACTTGTGTTGATGTAGAATTATGTGTTTGATCATATGATTTAATTAATGATTGAGATTTGAAATAGCGGTACGATCATGGTAACTGTTTTATAAAAAGGTTTTATATTGAAATTGTGCTTTATGTTCGAAAATTATTTAGTCCTTCTCAAGCTATGTTATTTTTCAAACGAATTGTAAGTATCTATGTTCATAGTAAAGTAAGTAAGTAAAAGTTCATAATGCATACCTATTGAGGTGCTGGGGTTTGATTCCGGAAAAATGGGTAAGCCTAGGGCAATCAGACAATCTCGAAAAGGTCTCTCGCCTTTTTTGTTAATTTACTTTGTCCTATTGTTCTATGGCATACCCGCCTACCTATTTTGGCACGCTTAATAAGGTGCATAATTTATTTTTGGCATACGGGTGTTGCATTAGGTTAGATTAGTTATGCGTAAACCGTTATGCGTAAGAACGTTATGCTTAAAAATAGTTTTTTTTTGTTTATATAGAGAAGAGAGATCTCGAAAGACCAAACGTTAAATTTTTTTTAGTGAAGAATCTATTTGAAATAAGGATCGCTACAACAATACCTAAATCACACATATAAATGTTTAACCTACTATTTAACTATAAATTATGACAAAAATAAACAGTAAATAATCTGAAAATGAACTTTAAAAAAAAGATATTTCAATTTCTTACAAGATTTCTTTCAAAGGCACTGGATTAACTTTCTACACTACGCCCTCTGCAAGCTTACATAAATACTATTTTTATTTTCTTCTAAAGCAATAAAAATATTAAACCCAAATACTTGCGCAGCTAAGCGCCTTTGACGGTTATATTTTTATAATGTCAACGTATTTCTGCGACGGTTTTACGAGCCGGGCTCACCTACCCAATATTACTTTTTATAGCACAGCCATCATCACGCCAGTGTTTCCCAGTTATTAGAAATAGGATTTTATAGGAACAACATCAAACTCATTTTTTTCTTATTCAGGAACCCTACATTATAGATACTTATGACTGGTAGTCTCATCCCACGTAGTTCAAGATAGCACGAGTATAATCATAAATCAAATTCAGCCAGATTTTGTAAGCTGATGCATTATGTACCTCTATAAGTATAGGTCCTATTTAGGTTTTTAAGCAACCGGGGAAACCCTTAAATAAGAGATAGATAAAAATAATAATAAAACTTTCTTAGGTTTAAACATGATCTAAGCTATCCAATTGAGGCGTGCGGTTCATCAATCAAATTTATTGTGATATTACTCATCTCATATTAGTTAGCATCCATTACGAAGTGTCCCTTTTTGTAGCTAGTTACAAAATACAGTTTCGAAAATGGACCAAGTTTTGAGTGAGAGTGAGAGTTCAATTACTAAAAAAAGTAGGCTTTACAAGTAATTATCTGCCGAGCAAGGGTAATATAAAGTTAGTGGGTTTTAACGTGCCCAAGCAATCAGCACACTGCGGTTACTCCGGCTACTGGAAGTATTATATAATCTGTTCATCTAAACTTTGATGTAAGCGTACTCCTCCGTATTATTCTTATCGCATACAGTATTGGATGATTTGAATAATTTCGTAGGGGATTTTAATAAAAACTTCAGTTTGTACTTAGTCATTTCTGGTGTAGCAAGAATTCCAGATAAGTGGCTCTAAATTTAGCTAAGATTGATGAACGCTGGGGGTGATTAATTCTTTTATCAACTTTTGATGACAACAGTATATCGAAGTATTGATTTACTTTTGCATTGAATCAGTTGATTTAATCATTAGCCCTATATGTGGTGTGTTTGTGTATCTACAAATCTTTGTAGTACAATGGTAGATCAGTAGCACTTAACTGTAAATCCAGTCTTCATTAATTCGCTGTCTTTGTGAATCGATCAAAGAATACATATGCCACAACCCCAGTGCTTTATTTTATTTTGCAGGACGGAACATAAAATATATCATATAGACAAAAGATATCATACTTTAAAACATAAACGATATCCTACTCTAAAACATTTACAATCGCTTCACACAAGTGCCAAAGCCTGTGAAAGTTTCCAAACAAAATATATTAAATATGGAGGTGGCAGGTCCGGGGGCATCTTGTTTGTTTTGTATCGGCGATGAGTGCATACTGGTCCAACTAATATAAGTGTCGTTTCATACACTGGGTAACATGTGTGACGATGAAATTGTATTTACGGATTTGTTTCTTACAATTCACGTGTTTTATAATTTTAGATTGTCCCAGACAAACGGATGACGGATATTGCACTATAGGTACATTATATTAATTTCCACATTCATAATAATATAAAAACATACATTATGAATGTGGAAGTATTTAATTAAATTATAATAGTAAACATGGCTGGTTGTTAGATCAAAAAGGAACACATAGATTGTTAAATAAAAACAATAAGTAACAAATCATTATCAGTATCAAATACTTATAAATGTAAATTTGTTGGACAAGATTTTGCAAATGCATATAGATATTTAACATAGTCTGTTCAACTTATTTACTACCTGTATATTAGGTATTTGTTGACTGTAGCTATAGTACCTATAGTAGGTATGGTAGCTAACATATCATCAAGCTATTGAAGCGTTTCAGTTAATATCAATTAATCAACGTCTTGTATTTCAGTTAGTATACTATACATAACCACATTGTATTTCAAATTATGTGCATATAGATACATGGGTAGAAATTAATTAATTTTAAATAGGTTCCATTGTGCATTTTTCAACAATTGAAAAGTTACTTGCTTAATCAGTCATGCTCAATCAACATCTAATATATTACCGAAGTATGATATTTGATTTAACAAAATTAACAAAGCATATAATATAACTTTCGTATAACAAAACTAATGAAAATAAAGTTGGGTAGATACAGGTAAAGCACAAACAAGTAAAGCGTTGAAGCACTTCGTCACCTCGTAATTCGTCGTCCACGTAACAGCCCGCCGTATGCGCCCCGTCCGCTCTCAAAAGAGGAGCAATTTATTTAATGGAGCAGATAGTTGTTTTCCGCAATTTTCACCACATTCGAGTTTCGAGTGCCTCTCACTGCGACATGCGCCACTTCACGACTTTTCTTAACAAATAATGCCTACAACTCAAGTAAACGTATACTAGAATGTAGAGAAAAATTGTTCAGCAAGAAGTGCTATTGTATTTTATTAACTGACTTCCAAAAAAAGGAGGAGGTTATATGTTCGGGTGAAAAACATATATAGTAATATATTTTTATATAATGTTCAACGATTACCCGTTAGGTCGTTATTTTTATTTTTATGTTTGAATCGAGCGGACTTCCATGACACCCAAAATATTTCGGTTTTGCTGAAATTACCTATTTACTTTGCTCTGATTGTATAAAATAAGGTAAAAATATTATGGAAGAATTATAGACAATTAACACTCAATCCTTATTACTTATCAGAATTTACATGCAATGATGTCAGATAGAGCATTTAGCAAGAGCTGATCTAATTATGCCTCAGAGGATAGGTAAGGACAATTCAAGTTTCGACAAACCTTAGTCAGAACTTGGGTTTCTTGAAGGTGAATCCTTGGTTACATATATAATTCCTTCAACATAGCACATAACAATAGTGGATTTGGTCCGAGTCTCGTTGATCTCAAATACCTAGGTCTTCACACTGAGCGCCTCTGCTTCGATTCAACCGTAGCCCGGTTGGTGTCACTTGCTACCTACATGTAGAACACGTTACTTTGAAACAAGTGCGATACGATAGGTATGATGATTCTAATTTAAAACAACATTTAGTCTGTACTTGTGACTATCTTTTAAAAATGTTTATATTACTGTTAGATCGGCAGTTAAAAAAAAACTTTTAATTGTTAAATCACAGTCTTCTTCGCTTTCAAAGTCGATCGAAGACTTACATTTTAGTAATTTTTTGACATCATAATGTTAAGTGATGTATATCATCCGCAGTTGAATAAAGAAATTTTGAGTTTTTAGTTATCTTTATGGCTGAGGTCGTGAGTTGTCATGAGTCGTTAGTAACTTTTAGGTGTTTTTAAATTGCATCATGAAAACATTTAAAAAACGTTAACGAAACACTCATGAATAAAAAAACAAACATGTTGTCCTTTACTTAAAAAGTGGCGTCCGTTAAAAAAGCGCACGCATGGACAGTAACTGTGGCACTTGAAGCGGAGTGGTACGCGAGATTAAGGGCTTAGCCCGGCACAGCCAAACAAATTGGCGAGCTAATGGCCCAACGGGACTCTCCGCGATTTTGCCCGTTTCAACGATAATCCCCAGTTTAAGATCCCGCCTCTGAAACTAGTTGATAGTATATTGGATATCCTGGATAAATACTATGCGGCATAGAAAATTGAAGCCACTTGCTTTAGCTGCTTTATAGATGTCGATTATATCAACTAACAATTTGATTTTTCCATTTGTCAATGTTTTTTCTCGACTTTTGGTTCGCTATTGATCTAGTAGTAAAATGCAGTCAGTATTCAAAAGAGGCAATTAAATTAAATAGCAATTTCTTTTGGCTTTTGTTCTGGCTATTTATATTTATTTTTAGTTTATTCCAAGGTAGAAGGTATACAATATTACTCTTTGGAGTAATTCTAAAATGCATTATATTATTCTGACAATAACATAACATCTCTGTCCGAATATCGAACATACTATACTCAAAGTTTCTATCAGTAACGGAACAATGCTCACTAAACATTTTTATGGTAGTTTAAATAACTTTCTGTAGAAAATACTTAAAACAGCATTCAGTTTGGAATTTCTATCTATTCAATAGTGGAAACTACAAAGTACAGCAGATTCCAGTCTCTTTCAACTAGAGATTGCGCGGAGAAAATGGATGCCACGTTTTTTCTCGTATCTGGTGTCAAACAAAGGAAAGCATCAAGATCCTTTGTCATTTAACGAGCTGATGAGACGCCCACCCACATTCCCGTTCTCTATATAGTTCCAATAGCGCCTTTAAATGCAAGCACTTTTGTTTTGTCGTGTAATTGTCACCCCTACCATATCTTCTATTAAATGATCTTAAAAATACAAGTTCAAACTTAAAATTAAAGATGTAAAGCGATTGTACGCGCGACTTTAGATTAGTCGAAAGCACACTTGGTATTGATGCAGTTTTTAACAACATAATGTAACTTCTTAAAAGTAAATAAACAAAAATCTTCAGTAGATAACCTGGAGTTGGGTATATGTGTGTTAAGCAACACTAATAGAAGATTGATTGGTTAATCACACGCGGCTTACCCCTGGTAAATTACAATTTCCATAGTATGGTCGACAGATGGCAATCTAGTAAGGTTACTTTTCTGTCCACCATACTATATTCCTTTATCAAACTAAGAATTAAATAAGAATAGTGCAGAAAATACTTGAAAAACACGTCTTGATGGCAAGGAGTTTGAATTATGTAAGTTGTGACGATAAAATGATATTGTATGTATTCAGAAACAGACAGATACAGAACGCAGAACGTATGGTAGGGACGCCCGTATTGGCAACTGTCTCAAACGCGTTCGAGCCTATATTTCGATGCAATCACGTGTGCCGTCCTTTGCAGGGTGATTGGATCTTTGTGGAGTTACTGTGATAGCGCCTTCACGCTTATCTTTATCGAGACTAGACTCATCTGTATTCAACAAATACAAGATCACATGCATACCAATGTCGATATCATTTTGTAGGAATAGTATAAATATTGTCTTACTAGTAAAATGAAATGGTTTAGATAAACTTGATAGACCAATTTCCCAAGAAATCTATTTGCCGTGAGTAGGTATCATAATAATAATAGTAATAATTCCTGTATGATAAAAACATGAAATTCTGTTTGAAAATGCGGATGACTAGGCTACAAGACACGAGTAGCGTGATATTTCGTGAATGTTATACGTCACCATATATAGAGGAGTATGTCATCATTGAGCAGACAAATTAGCATGTCGTGCAAATATTGTAAATAACAATTTTTAGCGTTTTGTTTGCAATATATAAAACAAATGTTCGAATCCAAACGTTTCTTAAAACTTTAGTACTTATATTAAAATTTGGTAAAAGGCGTTCCAATATAAAGATTTATTGAGTGTACCTCCACGTTGCAGCAATAAATCGAGTAGCGTTAGCGGCTCAAGCCAAAGTGCTCCAGTATCATGAGTTATGGACACATGGCACCAACCGTTTTTGTCAGAAAAGATGCTACTGCCCCTATAACTATTAATCACTTTCTTCTAACGACTGCCTTCTGCAGTACCTACGGCTGGGAAACTTAGAAGCGGCAAGAAATAATCTATGTATTCAAGTATTTAGATAGGTATTCATATCTACATATTAAATGGTTGGAGGAAATCCTACTAATATTATAAAAGCGAAAGTTTGTGAGGATGTGTTTGTTCATTCACGCAAAATCTACTAGACGGATTGTCAAGAAATTTGGTCCACGAGTAGAATGTATATAATCTGGAATAACACACAGGGTACATTTTATCCCAAAATTACCACGGGAGCTAATCCCTCCGGGGTGCAGCGAATATAATAAATAAAATCACTATTAGATTATTTTTGAAAATCCTCAATTTTAATACAATATTTTTTTCAAGTTCATGTTTATGCAAGTCGAATACCATTTTCATTAGGTAGGTACTTAAATCATTATTTAATAAGAACCAGTATTGCGTTCATCCTCTCAATATTTGTTTCGCATTTGGTGCGAATTTGACAAAATTCAATTTACTCTCCACACGTTATAAAGGAGATTCCAATTCTCTGCCAAATTGAATAAGGGTTTACGTTGCCCTGGACCAAATCACCGTTCCCATATAGATATAGCATATGCAGTGCCTGCTCAGTCAGATAAAGAAACTTGAAGAGAAAACCAATCATTAGTATTTTACTAGATTTCAGTATTTCAGTACGAGCATATACATGTAGCAGTTCTCGATTGAATTCAATTGAATGAACAATTTGAAGTTGGACTGAAGAGATGGATGGAGTTTCAGTATTCGGGCAAATAGAAGCAAAAGCATTTCAGTTCGTCACTTTCGTATTAGACATTATTATGTAATATCATAAATATACACAATGATTCTCAGTAAAAGAAAATATAAGGTTTTGATATAGGTACAGTATGAAACTCTAAATAACTACGTAAACATGGGCTTTATCTAATTATTCTGTTACAGCATTTGGTCAAAATATTTCTAACTCACCAATGAAATAGCTATTAATCACATCAAAGTACTATACTGCATAGACGGCTACATAAAACGAGAAGGTAACAGCAAATTCTTTATATGTAACGTAATATATTATGAAGGCACAAGCTGGTCGAAGCGTCACAGTTATTATTATAGGCACTTGTGTCCTTGAATATCTTTGTAAACAAGAAAATTAAACGGGATTAAACGCCTTATATTTACGAGGTAAGACGCTACTCCTTATTAAGAAGAGAATACAATTACGCAGTGCCAGCAATTTAAGGAGATGTAGTACCGTTTAATTGCTGCAGCATAAATTGTCTTTTGAACAGATAATTTCTCGGTACTCCTTTTATAGGCTCCGGTGAATTTATACGGCTTTAACCACCGTCGTAGATTCGGCTTTTACAATTTAAGGTTCATTTGAAATTATGCCCCCGGGGCTAAAGGCTTCGTGGGGGAAAGGTTAATTTAGAATCATAATGCATGAAAATTTGTTATGAGAATCATTAAAAAAAATTTTGTTAATAATACTATTTTTTCTATATTTCTCAAAATATAAGGAAAAATATCTTTTTATATCACAAATGCTGAAATAAAACGGTAAAATACTTGATAAAGTTGTTTCAGTAATTGTCCGCTACCGAATTGGTATGCTAACAAAGAATAGGTATTTGTCAGATAAGAAATTATATTTAAACAAGGCTCTCCGTTGATTAAATCCCGGGACAATTTGTTCCGGGCCTTATTAAATATTTGCATTCTACAAATTCCAAATTAATTTCACAGAATGTACTTAGAGATTCAGAAATTTAAGGGCTCTGGCCGCAGAATGTCGTAGGATTTGATTGCGTAAACGATTACAAACGTCTGAATACAATCTAAAGATTATTGACGTTTATTTATACCAAATAATTATACATTTTGATTCATTTTGTAAAACTAATTTTAAATTTTGCTTGATATTTTTAGCCTCGAATGCTTCATGTATAATTTTAATTATTCCGTTCTAAGTAGTAGTAAGTTTAGTATCGTGTTGTTAAAAATGGGATATTCAGATAGGTCTCTCACGTCTGAGCGTATTCTCGGTTGTTTCCTCAGGAGCGGAGCCTTGTAGCATTTTTTTACTTTTTACTTCCTTACTGCGGTCTTCGGCATCGGATATCCACATCTACAATAAAAAATATCTGCATTACTTGATTTGTATATAAACATACTTTTTGGATGTCTGTCGTCGCCAGTCGGCCAGTCGTTAAGTCCAATATCATTCAAGCAAATCATCAGATATCTTAATTGAGCTTGGGATGATGCAAGTACATTTTTACATTAACGTTAAAAATGTACTTAAACTACTCAGCTGGTTCGAAATGCTATACATACAGACAATAACTATATTTTCGATGATGTTCAATAAAACAGCGCACGTTTTGAATGTAAGGTAAAAAATCTACCTGCAACTACTAGGTTCGAACTCCACTATAAAAATATATAGGGGTTCCGGCGCCATGCAGATAAGAACATTGTTAAATTAGAGTCGGAATAATAAAAAGAAATTCTCGTTGCTTTTCCTACGGTTTGACCTCAAACCCTCATAATTTATATACATACAACCTACTTCATCGCTAGGAAACACCCCGGAAAGTATCGATATTTTGAATATCTGAACAGGGCAATCAAGGCGACAAGGACTTTAATAAATGTCAGGGCAGCTTCACAGTGATATATGAGTATTTCGGACACGGGCGTGCCAAAAACGCTGTGTCAAGCGCTTTTCATAATATCGGCATATTCTTGTTGAATCATGATAGGCTCGTCGCTTTTCTAATGATCTCGAAGATAAATTTAGGATGAATTCAGGGTACCTACTTACCTATATTAAAATAGGGTTCTACTTATTTAAAGAAATCTATTTTTAAAATTCTAAGGTTAAGCCCACATACCCTAATTATGTTCTCCGCAATATTTTTACCTCTTTATTTGTAGAGAGTGTATTACTATACGTTCTAAAAATATTAAAATTAAAATTAAACCTATCTATTTACTGTACATTGAGCATGGAGATTATATACTAATATATAATTTATATTTCGATGATTTTCAGTTTCAAACGAAAGTTATTAATTTTGAGTATGAAAGGAAACTTAACTAATTACAATTAACATCTACGAAGGACTTTCATTCTACACCTATCTAGAAGAGCTTAATATCTTAGTTACTTGGTTCATTTAACTGTGAACTTATTTTATAAGATGGCACTCCTTGAGACTCGCAGACTCGCTGTTATTATATCTAATGATCGCACTTCCTATAATGTTAGTAATAAAGGAAGGATTTCTTGAAGATTATACTTACAGGATGATCCAATTACATTACAGCCTTAATCATGATGACATCATTTTTAAATCTCATTGTATACTCGAATTCTTGTCTCCATATGCGAAATTAATATGCCTAGAGAATTTGTGGATTTCGTTAAAAGAGAAATCATTTTAGTAAGTATATTGCTATTTTCAATGACAACAAATTTAAAAAAAAGTAGATTATAGCCTTTTCGTTCTTTAGTGCCATAGATATTAGATATTCCCATGGTTTTCCACATTGGAAAAAAAAAACAATACACCGAAACATTTGCTAGCATCGAGGGTGTGTGTGGACTAACTCGGCTAACCACATCAATGACACCTGTTACAAGGTTCACTTTCACTTTACTTTTTTCGTTATTCCAATGAGTGTGGCGTTATGCAAATATTAGATATTTCACGGTACAATATTCCGTAGCAATTTACAGGAAAATTGGGTAGAGGAGCAATTGATATTCTGATCTCGTTTGGGAATTTTCGTGGGAAATTCTGTCGAATTCACTTCTGATTCGCGTGTACCACACATAGGTAAAACGTGACTCTTCTTGTGTTTTGTACACATGCAATGCGATAGGAAAGTTTTTATAAACGTTTAATTTAAAGGAAAATACTATTTAAGGTGAGGTCTCTGAGGACCAGGCGCGCGGGGCTCTTTCCAAATCTATGACTCTACTAGATATTCTACTAGATACTTAGAATGAATTGAAGTTAAAATATTACTTCTCAAACCCCAACAACTAGATATACCAAAATATTAAATAATAAGTTGGTTGTGTTGTGATAATTCGATGGATTGTACTTTTTTGGTGTTGTAAGTTTTTCGATATGAAACTACTTTCCACATAGAGTAGAATAATTAAATAAATAATTTATTACTTTTAAGGAAGAAACTTAGAACTACATAAAAGAAATTAACTAAGTTAATAACAAAGAAATTGGTTTTATGTACAAATCAAATTCAATACCTATTTATAAAATATTTCTTTTACGATACTACCACGCATGCTGACATTAAATTTTAAGAGGGTATTTAAATTGGTCGGCGGTCAGACACGACTAGTACCTAATTACATCATTAATGTCCGCACGAGGTAAACAGGAAACTACCGAACGCCGAATAATGTCAAATGAATTTCTCTCACCCATACCGAATATATATGAGCATTTATTACCTATTTTGAGACAAATAATGGGCACAATTTGCTCATGTTGGTATGTGCGTTTTAGTGGAATGTCTCCAGACACATGTTTGGTGTTAGTTAACGATTTAATAATGCGAATAACATGAAGATTGGTCTCGAAGTGGATTGTCAACGGCAGAAGATTAATACTCGAGCTGTTTGATATGAATAGCAATGGGTGTTTTGGAGTGCTCACTAATAGTTTTGTGCTTAGTTGAATATTGTATAGGAAGACGTTACTGAAAACGATTATAACTAAATAAAACATAATATCCAGCGGAGTAGGTATGTATGTGTTTCTTAGGCACTAAATTAATTTCCGAAAAATGCTTTTTCTGTACACATTTTGCATTATCACAAAGTCGACTTGTTGACATGTTTAACTTTATCAGGCTAGTTCTAACCTGTCATTTTAACTGTTTTACTTATTTTAAATACCTACCTAATGCTATTGGATTCTTTACGATATAGCTTACGAAGCATCGTATAATGGAACGACACTAAGTAGACATTACTCTGCTATAAAATTTTATTCTAGTCAATATCCTGGCTCAGCTCTAGGAAAATTCCAATTTACTTACTATCATATTTCCAAGAAAATTTTAAAAAATCTTCTATACATATATGTGACTAACACACAGTATTTACATAAATTAAAGATTTAAAGAAAGAGTGTACTTTTACTATGGGCACATATCATGATTGCAATAAAAAAGTTTTACATTATTTCGTATGTTTTATGAATTTATATCAGAACATGTAGTTTTTATTTAAAAACGCCCGCAACAGTTCAAAATACTGCAGTTTCTGTTTAGACACCACATTACTATTATATCGATGAATACGTTCTAAAATATATCGAAAAAAAATAGAATTCACGCCTGTAGACAGATTTCAGCAGATCTGTAAATCTGGAACTAACGAGACCAAAGCGGCAGGTGCAGGTGTTCTTGGACTAAAATCACTAAAATAGCCGAATGTGGACATCAGCAATTATTCCCCGTCCCCAGTCTAGTCCCAGCTCCCAGCTGAGCTCACTGCGTTTCTGTTGTCCTAATATGTTACTGTCTGCTTACTTTCAGAATACATTTGTCTAGCACCTCACCTTTGTGTTACGAATTAGATATTATTTCATATTTTATAATTTTTTAAATATTGTTTTAACACACAAGTTTGGGTAACCTTCGAGTAATCGTGCCGTTCTTGAAAGACCTTTTTAAAAACCTTTATTTCAAGTAAGAATTACGTACTAGAAAGTAATATAATAAAATGAATAATAACGGAAATTTCTATTTGTTTCGTATTTAAAGCTCTGATAGGTTCTAAACTGAAAAAACTACGAATTAGTCGGCGAGAATCAATACAACTTTGTTTCCAATTTATATTTGTTCCGCCTCACAGTAGTGAGACAGGTTTGGACCTAGGTTAAGGTTTTCAGTTTCTAAAATTAAGTCGAAGTTAAATGAAAGTGGTAGTTGCCCTGGCAGGTTTATAACCACGGTTACGGTAGACAGGAAGAAAAGCCATTTATAGGGTAGGTATTACTTGTTTATTATTTGCGTTATGAATTACAAATTAC